>NC_041385.1:278854269-278858762 GCF_002162155.2 Triticum dicoccoides
TGTGGCATTTCTTTTAAAGCCCTGTCTGTGATGTCCCTCAGACGTCCGACTGTGGCATTTCTTTTAAAGCCCTGTCTGTGATGTCGCTCAGACGTCCGACTGTGGCATTTCTTTTAAAGCCCTGTCTGTGATGTCGCTCAGACGTCCGACTGTGGTATTTCTTTTAAAGCCCTTTATGTGATGTCGCCCAGACGTCCGACTGTGGCATTTCTTTTAAAGCCCTTTATGTGGTGTCTCCAAGACGCCCGACTGCGGCATGCATTTTTATTTATTTACCTTTCGAGGCGTCGCTCCAGAAACCCGATCGGTTTTCAGTTATTAAATTTTGATACATCAAGTTCTGCAATATTACCGTTGTTATTTGAGTATCATACTTTGTTCATGACGCATTCATGCATTCATTGATTATATCTTTTGTCCAAACTGTCTTGCGATTACTTTCAAGTACTCACATGGCTTGTTTATTTGGCCAGATGCTGATGAAGGCGATCTCATGGATGAAGAGTTTGATAGTGAGTCCGACGCCTAGAGGTGTCCAAGTCAGTCCCGTGCGATCCTGTCTTGGTCATTGTATTATCCGCTTCCGCAACCCCGAATAAATTCATCGAGCCTCACCTCGACACTCGATGTACTGCCAGTAGAAGTCAAGTTATCCACCACCACTTT
The DNA here is from genome assembly GCF_002162155.2 of Triticum dicoccoides. NCBI lineage: Eukaryota > Viridiplantae > Streptophyta > Magnoliopsida > Poales > Poaceae > Triticum > Triticum dicoccoides. The sequence goes on from NC_041385.1 coordinate 278,854,936, forward strand.
TCCCTCGAGCTAGTAGCATGCCACCCCACCCTTGTGTCAAAACCGCCCATATGTAATATATTGGCGAGTCTGCAATAAATTGTTGAGTAGCCTCAGCTCAACCCTGTAATATATTTGATGCTACTGGTTCTCTGTTTATCAAGCTTTTGTCTACCAGAAAGGATGACGTTTCCTATACTGGGATTTAAAGATTGGTTTTCTCAATAAACATTTTTATTGAAAAACCGGTCGTGACATACTTCTTTCTTCCCACACTGCATGGGTAAGTCGAATGGTTAATCTAGTAAGATGGTGCGTCCTTGATATGTTAGATGAGGACGTATAGTTAGACTAGTTGTAGCCAAACACATCACACTGGCTTTTATTGTATATTTCATGCGATTACTTTTGACATATTCAGATCTAAGCAATCTACAATAGGATGAAAAGACTGGCATCCTTCACATTATTGGCGAACTCAGTTCATAGAAACAAGCAATTCAACCATTCTGTGGGTAAATCAAAAGCACCACTGGAATATTTTTCACTATCCAATCATACACGCAAAAAGGGGCGACACCACCATAGGCGCTGGTATGGGCGGCCGCCTCAGGTGGCTGGAAAGTGTGCACCTAGTTTGAGTCGTCCAGGTTGGCCCACGCTAGTTTTGTTCGTCCCAAGGCACGAGCATGCAATGTAAAAAATGAAGAAAAATGTTTCAATTTGGATGGGCCAATAACATAAGTGCAAGGTAGGCCCTATAGCAGGCTCGCGGCCCATACGAGCGCCTCCCATATTGATCGACAGCATGAAAAATCCCAATTCATTCGCTCCAGCCTCCAGTCTAGTTCGCTCCTAACCTAGACGCCGCTGGACAGATCGACACAACACTTCCTCACGCCCTTGTTAGAGGGCGGTCGCCAGGCTTCAAGCGTATGGAAGGACAAGAAGATGAAGATCCAACCCTGGGTGTAGCCTGCGTGGGAGGCAGCGGCGGCAGCACGGGCATGGCATCGAGCTTGCGCAAACGGACAGTCGTAGCTTGCAAGAGTAGCATGCGCAACGAGCAGGTACATCACATCCCTGATTATATCTAATTCAACTCTTCAATTTCTGGCCAATAGTTAAACCTGACGGTGTTGTAAAACTGCTTGTATGTAGGGAATCTATGAGAAAATGAAACCAATTTCTATTTATTTTATAACTCCCCCAATCAATACTGAACTGACTGAATCTGATGTATCTAATCAAGTTTCCGGTGCAAACATACAAGCTCATGTTGTTCTTGAGCCTGAAGTGTCTAATGAACAGACTGCTAATGAAGGATTTGATGCAAACATTTTACATGCTCCTCATGATGAACATATAGTGTCTAATGAGAGATATAATGCAAGCATTTTGCAAGCTCATTGAAGGATTTAGTGTCTAATGATGATCTACTATGTTGAGAGAGACAGAGATTTGCAGGCATTGATGACAAGCAAATTATAGTGCATTTTCATAGCTTGAGGAAACGTCGAGGCCATCTACCAGAAAGTCCCCGTATCATGACAACATAGCATAAATACTTTTCTAATCTGTTGTTTGAAACTATTGGCATACTTGTGCAGGATAGAAATATTGATATGCAGTTTGCGCACTGGTTATACGTGCAATTACACTTCAATATTTTCAGCCAGAGAACGAATAATTCAAGCAGGTACAGACCATGTTTGTAGTCCTTGTACACCATGTTGCATTTTGTGTTTTTTGGTGCTTGCATCATTTAGTGTTTATAATGTAAACTACTTTGGATCATTAGCTGGTTTTCAAAGTGCATGTAGCTTCACATTTCTCAAATTATGTTGATTTCGGAGTGCAAGTGCCTTCATATTTTTTAAGTTAAATGTTCGCCCCTGGTAACTTGAATTCGTGGATCAGCCACTGCACACAAATCATACACGAATGCCAATACGAATTAAATGAAATGGAGGGACTTACGCTAGCTCGTTGTATAGGCTCACTGCAGCTCTGCTTGCGCTTGGGATGTTCCATGTACAAGTCCATGTTACCACTTGCTTTGATGTGCAGGCCTTGTGCTCCTTGCATCCCCCTCTGCATTTTTGACACGGCGAATGGTTGATCAAATAAGAGGAATCGACCTTGATGTTGTACCGGAGGACAAATACTTACAAGGTTATACGGGTGTGCAGGATGTGTACCAGATCCCGTAGCGCCGTCATGCTTCGCTAAAAATGGATTTGCTTGTTTCAGATGATATCTCCAGAAGAAATAAGAGTTAAAGTCAGAGTTGCATAGGCGTGTAAGCTAAGAGAGCAGTGAAAGGATATCCAAACATCGTTGGAACAGTGCACAAGGGAGTGATGTGTGGATACCTAGTTTGGGCCGGCGTTTGGGCATGCTCGCCTAGCTAGAGTGCGGGTCACTTCAGAGCCGTTGAGGATGATGTGCTGGCGTTGGCTGGCCGCGCACGGATGCAGATCTTGAGTGGCAGCAGAGCGCTACGATGCGGTGGACGAGACCGTTGGTGAAGCCCCAATGGCCTGGGGGGCGGAGGTGCGATGATGTGCTCGGTGAAGTAGCCCCGGTGAGCTGGGAGACGGTGTCGGTGAAATGCACCGGATGCGGTGGAACTCGGTGTCTATGAGGCACGTCGGTTGCGGCGGCCGACGTTGTCGATGGACCACCCGGTGTGGTGGACGAGGGCGTAGTTGAGGTAGCTCTGGTGCGGTGGTGAAGCGCGACCGTCGTCTTCATCGTCGTCGTCCTACACAGAGGTGGGGAATGGTGGGGAAAGAGACGAGACGAGGGGCGATTCGAGGGATGGCGGCGAATTAGGGATTTGAGCAATCTGGGCGTGGAAGGGGACGGTGGAGAAGAGAGATTTTGCAGGGCTGGAATTGGGGCCGCCAGATATTTCAATCCGAAACATGGAAGTGCAAACTTATACTGTCATTGTCCTTTTTTTGGGGGGAGGGGGTGGGTGGCTGGGTGCTACGCGTCCGTCCGACACATGCGACCACCCCGGAAGGACTATGCTTCGGTGCCTTAAGGCACCTGCCTTTGTGTTCATGACATGTGGGCCCAACAGGTGGCTGGCCCACATGTCAGTCACGCAAGGGCAGTTGCCTTTAAGGCACCGAAGCAGCGTCCACCCCGACACAACCCTAGTTTGCCTGGTGCGCCTACATTTGAGAATGCAAACGAATCTTCTTTCATTTGCAAATGAATCTGTATGTATTACCATGCCCATGTTTTCCTTGCAATAATTAGTCATTCGAAACGAGATACTCCATCTGTTCACTTTTGTAAGTCGTTTCAGACAACTTAAAATGAACTGTTTTGCACATTGTCTGAAATGTCTTCAAGGTCTTATAAAAGTGAACAGAGGGAGTGCTATAAATTAATTAATGAGGAGTTATTTGAAAAAAAAAACGAAACGGTACCCACGCTAACGTGGATTAGAGTGTGTCACATAATTAGTTATTTGAATTAGAGTGTGTGTCACGTAGTTAGTTATTTGAATTAGAGTGTGTGTCACGTAGCGATCTCCAATTCTAACATGGATTTCGCATTTCACTGTATCCATGCTACTTTTTAAATACAAATTCATATGTATATGATGAACACCATGGTAGTGAGAAAACTTTTGGATGGATTCAAACATATGACCTACAAAATAGCACAACAAATTGAGTCAATGTCAACTTTTCGAAACTTAGTTTGGCACGAATTCGAAATAATTACCCGTATGCCTGGTCCTCGGTTCAAATCTTACAATGTACACCGAATTGAAACATCGATATTAAGTCTCGTACTATGTACATTCAAATGTTGTTTTTAGCCCC
>NC_041385.1:278859252-278924956 GCF_002162155.2 Triticum dicoccoides
GCTCTCTCTCTCTCTCCCCCTCTCCCTCTCACCCTCTCGCGCTAAATACATGCATTGCCTATCTAGCCCCCCCAACCTCTCATGCGCACGCACGCACGTTGTATATCTATGTCACTCCCTCGAGACTGTCTCACTCTTTCTTCCGCACGGCGGGCCACACTCGCTCAATCTCGCTCTCTTTATCTGAGTCTCGTTTAACCTCGTCTTCTTCACACACAAATGATATATATCCCTATTCGGGCCTCGATCGACACACTCTATACTCTCTCACGCAGATTATCTATCTAGGTCAGTCCATCCAAGCCGCCGCCACTCTTTCGACCTCATGGTGGGCCATGCTCACTCAATCTCTCTCTCTATATATATCTATATATATATATATACATATATTTATATATATATATATCTGTATGTCTCGATTGACCTCGCTCTTTCTCGGACAAAAATGATATATCACCATGTTTGAGCCATATTCTACCTATTCACATTGTATACTCTCTCACGCACATCGTCTATCTAGGTCACTCTCTCCAACCCGTCTCACACTTTTGATCGCACGGCCCCTATGTGATCAGTTGACCTTGCTTCCTCCCACACACAAAATATATCTACACGTTTGTGACTGGATCATCTCTCAAGCTCTATCTTACAGCCCTCACCCTTACCAAAAGCTCAATCGGACAATATCTCTCCGGTGCATATATATTTTTTCAATGAATGTCGGACCACACTCAGTTTGTCTCTCTATCTATATGTCTCTCGATTGACCTCGCTTTCTCACACCGTATCTTCCACGCGTTGAAGCTACTACCTCTCCATCCCTTGCAAAGCCGGAGCTATTTACATTGCGAGGGGAACTCCAACCTTGGATTAATTTATGTAGGCATTTATTCCGGTCGGTTTAGATTATATTTTCGTAGCATTCGGCCCACAACTACTCCAAACACCATTGCAACCCACGCAACTCCCCTAGTTGATTTCCCTCTGGCTTGGTCATCGCTCTCTCGCACGTCCTTTCTCGCCTTCAATGTCGCACCATGGTATTATTGAAAAAATTATGTTGTTCTCTTTAATTATTATAAATAAGCTACAAAACTCCACACCGATAGTCCACTTGGAATGGAACAAATTTCAACCCACAAATTAAAGTGCTACCAACTACACACCTTTGTTCACATAATGTTTGGCCCACATGTCATGAAACAAATTTGGACCCATATACAACTTAAACAATATAGGACAAGGATCGAACATGCGACTGAGCCTTCAAGCCGCACGTCAATAGGCGACATACGTAGAATAGCAATGTTTGTTATACCCCCTTTGTTCACATAATGTTTTTATATTACCACAGCCTAATTAATGGATAACATGTGATATTATTTTTAGTACTATTCGCCTTCACTTACTGGTGGGTTCCATGTGTGCTCTCTCTCTCTCTCCTCCCCTTCTGCGTTTAGACACATGGGCAAACAGGAAGAACTCGCGGGCGATGTTACAGTTGACCATATCTGGACGTGTTCACAAGTCTCGGCACCAGTTTCACGGACTAGCAGCACTAGTCAGTGTGTATGTGCAATGCATGTTAATTTGGAAGTATATTAAGTGCATGTGGATATTAACTACTAGGATATTATTTGCGTGTTGTCATGTGATTAGCACTATTTTTGGCATGAAATTAACTGCACGCTAAACGTGTTGAGCGCTCGACATTAAAGCAGTCTAGGTCGGTTGATGACAAGGAATACATGTGGCTTGATGATGTTTTATATTTAATTTGATACGGCTCTAGCAGAACATTCAATCGATCAAACCATACATTTCGTTCAGCCTGACCCGACTTTAAATTATACGACGATCGATATAAAATAAACGGAAATGATAAATGTTTGGATTTTGAGCATGGCAATCCGAACGTTTCTCATGGCAAATTTAGATTACGCAGCGGCGGCAGGGGCGTCTCGCAGTGGGAAGCGGCTCCTCTGCCGTGCTCTGTGTGTCATCGGGCCACTGACCGATGGCGACGGCGGTGTCTTGCGCCGTTGTTGGTGTAATCCTGGATGTTGTCCTAGCTTCAAGGAAGGCCAAAATGTTCTGGACTTCGGAGCGAGTCAACTGGCGGGAGGAGGCGACTAGCGTTGGTGCAAGGAAGCAGTCAACGGCGGCCATCCATGCCGCTGAGGGGGGCACTAGCACCCATGCGGGGACAGGCACTGTCAACGGCGTGGCGGAGACATTCGTGTGCACGGGCACCGGCACGGGCGCGCACGTCAGTGCATGCGCAGGTGCATGCGCTAGTAGGTGCACGGGCACCGGCACGGGCGTGCGCGTCAATGCACGCACAGGCAGATGCGCTGGCAGGTGCACATGCACGTGAAAGTCGGTGGGGACCTCGTGGAACCCGTGGCATCAAGCTCGATGACAATGTGCGGCTCCCAGCCCATCAATGCCACAGGGATGGGCGCTGGCGCAGTCGGGGCGACGGGAGCTGGAACGGGAGCCAGGACAGGCGCGGCATCTTCCCGCAAGGCCAGTTCAAGCTCGTCCCAAAGCGCCTTATGTTCTTGAGACACCGGCTGGGTGTCTTCCTCATGCAACTGGAACACTAAGGGCAGACCATCATGATGCGGCATGGCGTACGCTTAAGTCAGGCTAGTTGGAGGTAGACGACAGGAGAATCGGAGAGGAAGAGAGAGGATTTTAGCGATAACCGGTAGTGCGGGGTTGATTATAAACTGCAGCGCATGCGACGAGCAGTTGGGACGACGGTGGGTGGCAGAGCCTGGTCAAAGGGCTCGCCTCCCGGTGAGTCTGCACAGCGGTCTGCTCGCGCGCCTCCTTGACAGCCGGCGCAGCGGTCTGCTCGCATGCCTCCCATCGACTCACACGCTTGCTGGGACGGCACCTGCTGATGAGAAGCGGGGACTCGTGGCGGCACGTAAACGCCCACGGTTTCAATAGTGAAAGCATTCGCCTTAACGTGACAGGTCTTTGTTCCAAAATACCTTGGCTCTTCATTTGTGCAACTTGTCATAAGCAGCTTGTCTCGAATTGAAGAAAAAACTTACGAAGTAATATTTGTGCCATATCACATGACCATGCTTAGTTTCAAGAATTTATGCTCACTTTTGGATTTTCTGAAATTTAAGATCCAGGACTCGAAACAATATCATAACCTGCATCATGCAATAAATTTTCAAGCCGTACATCTGTCCTGTTGTATTTCATAAGAATGGATTTGGTCAAACATTTTGCTTTGTTAAACCTCCTTTCCGGTTTATAGGGCTCAATTCAAAAATCTCACCAACCAAGGTAGATAGTGAGAGGTGGAACAATTGTTGTAGTTTGCAAAACCACTCAATTATTGCGCTTGTTTTCCTCAAAAATTGTGTTTACGAATGCATTAATTGCAATGCATGCATGCATAAAGTACATGCATTGGTCAATTTTCTCTTAATTCTTGCATGTAACGATTTATTGCACCTTGAAATCTGAACATGTGATGGGGAACAACCAAATTGAGACTTATAAAATGGGAAAACTAAAATTTTGAGATAAGCCCTATAAACCGGAAAGGAGGGAGTAAAAGGATAATCCCTGCGTACCAGTGCATTTCCTGATATATTAACTCAAGTACTAGGCACGAACAAACAGGCTCAATTCTATGCTCATCCTGGTGTAGTAGTAGTAGTACTAGGCAATGCATTGACGGGTGACCTTGACGAGCGGCGACCAAGGGAATTGAACCGTGCTCGACACGGTAGGTAACGTTATCTAGTTACTAAAGCATCCCTCCGTTATTCATTGGTAGTCATTACGGACCAGGGACATGAGGGGAATTTCCTAGGGCTGGAATTCTGGCCGCCAGATATTTCGACTTGAAACGCTGAGGCTCGACTGGTTGGGGTTGCCTAATGTGCGTACCACGCACGCCACCGAAGGACACGAGCCCGTTGTTTTAGGATCAACACGAGCCAAGGTCTGGCTGATACACCGTTGGGTCCTACCATTCGAGAATACAAAAGGAACCTTTTAAATTGCCGAACGAATCTATGTGTATTACAATACCCGTATTTTCCTTGCAAATACTCATCTCAACGTGGTAATTGATTTATGACGAGTTGTTGAATTAGAGTGAGTTTGTAATATAGTGATCTCAACGTGGACTTCACATTTCATGGTATCCCTAGTAAGTTTTCCAACGCAAATTCAAATTTAAAAGATGAACAATATGGAGGTGAGAAAACTTTGTATGTATCAAGCATATGACCACACACACACACACAGAGAGAGACATACACGCATGAACACAACAACAATTCAATAAGTATGGTGCATCTATTTTTCCAACCCATGCATGTATGACATGAATTCAAAAATACTCCTTCTATTCCTAAATATTAGTCTATTAGAGAGTTCAACAAGTGACTACATATGGAGCAAAATGAGTGAATCTAGACTCTAAAATATGTCTATATACATCAGTATGTGCCAGTCCATTTGAATCCTCTAAAAAGACTAATATTTAGGAACGAAGGGAGTAAAATGTAAGACATCCATGGTCCTCAGTTCAATATTTAAAATGAACATGAAACTGAAACATGAATATTAAGTCTAGTACTACAGTACATGCAAATGTTGTGTTTAGGCAAAGCTATGATTGTCGGGGGTCAACCCCTCGACCTTAGATAAAATTGTGCAGCTCTGTTTAGGGTTGTTTAGATTATATTTGTCCCCACCCTCCCAACCACCAATTGGTTGTGCACGCCCCACCCCTCCGCCCCGGGAGAATGTCATGTGCCCCCATACCTTAGATGCTATATGTCGATACGAGTTGCTTGGAGCTTGTAGATCTGAGATATAGCAGCTCACATGATGTGTCTTAATTTTTTTTGCAGGAAACCTTGATGAGTTTGAGAATTGCACACAATTTGTACAAAAACTACTTAGATGCCCCTTGATCCCATATCCAACAACCTCGAAGCTCGTATCACCGTAGCATCTAGGATGAAGGAGGACATCATATTCTCCTGTATGTAAGAATATCATGTGCTACCACACGTTAGATGCTTTGGTGATACAAGATCTTCGGAGGCGTTGGATTTGTGACCTAACACCTCCTCGGTGGTTCGAATGGTATTTTGCAAAAAAGACCCAAAAGAGTTCGCCCACTGCTTACAAGCACAAAGACTGCTCAGATGCCATTGGATCTCAGATCAAACGACCTCCAAGCTCGTATCACGGTAGCATCCAAGCTGGGATAGCACCTTATGTTTTCTCGCACGCGAGAGTATGAGGTGCTCCCGCACCGTAGATTCTATGGTGATACGAGTTCACTGAGATCTAATGGCCCACAGTAGGAGGTTTGAATGTTTTTGCAATATACAGCTGATAGAGTTTGGGAAATGCGCAGAAAGTACAAGTACTATGCATGTGCCATCTGATCACTGATCATATGACCTAGATGCTCATATCACCGTAGCGGGTAATTAAGCTACGGGGAGCACCTAATATGAGCACCGGGGAGCCGTTGGATCGAAGATGCAGCGACACACACGAGGCCTGAATGTTTTATTTGCAAAAAAACCTTTGGATAGTTTGGAAATTGCGCATAATCACAAAGACTACTCCCAAGCCATTGGATCTCACTTCCAACGGTGTAAAAACTCGTATCACCATAGTATCTAAGCTGCAGGGTGGATGTGACATTCTATGCCGCTAACATTATTGTTCGTAAACTTGCAAAATACGTGTAACTTGTGTCGTTACTTGTCTAACCGAGCAAAGTGTTTGTTCAAAAAAACCATCCTACACTGAAATATCGGAACAACACACAGGGGTCCCACTTGTCATTAATCAAATTCGAACCTAAAACTAACAAATCTGAAAGACGAGATTCGAACTGGCAACCTGGACTACAAAGCGTAAGTTGATAGCCTGAAAAAACGAACGGTTGTTGGCTTTGTCCCATAACTTGATTTTATACAGTACTTGCGTTGAGTAGAGTAGAGGGAGTGCATCGTCAACACGTGCATGACCGTTGTCTCACTTACAGGTGGGTCCCAGGTCTGCGATCTCAATCTCTCTTCTCTCGATCGTCTAACCTTTGCGCGGGCACACACGACGAGCGGCACTAGCTTGCTGTGGTGTTATTACAACTAAAAAAAACTTGGAAAATAGAAGAATTTCCTAGAACAAGAGACGTTGTGGCTGGTCAAGACGGAGCTAACCATGACATGTTTGCATGATGAAGCTGTGTGGCTAGTGGGGTGTTTTCGACCGACTAGCTGGGTCCCGAGGTCGAACCATAGGTACTACGTCTGATACAGTATATTTTTACACGCACATTTTTCCTCCGTGCCGAGACATGGCACACCCTACCGCGCGGTTTCGGGACCTCCCGGGTGGTGCACACATATATTCTTCCTAACGTGGGACGCCCTACCGCGCGTTTTCTGGGTCCTCTTCGGTCGTAGCGCCGAAGAAAGTAAATGAGTCGTCAAATCATGAAAGACCAACTTTCCCGCCGAGTACATCAGTGAAGCACGGTGGCTAGCTAGTTGGGCTGGTTCGACCGATTAGCTAGGTCGCCGCCACATTTGTTTTTTCACCCCTTTTTTATCTACTTGCCGGTAGGTAAATTTAAATATCCACCGCGGCATTGCTCTGGTGTTTGGGTGCGGCAGTATTTTTAATTTTTTGATTGACGGGAGCAGGAACGGGAGCAATTAGTCACGATGACTCTGCATGTAAAAACCCACTACTCCCTAATGTGAGAAGTCATCGACTGGTGTTTTACCGTGGTGAAAACCAAAAGATTCGCCGCTCCTCTAATGTCTCTCTCCGCCTTCCCGTAGATTGCATTGCCTTTCAGCCGTTTCGCCCCCTTTGCTTCCCCTCCCCATTGCTTCTACCTGGTGCCATGGCGGCGCAGCAGATCACGGAGTCCGAGGTGAGGCGCCTGACACAGGGGCTCCATGCCAAGGATGCGGAGCTCAGGGCCAAGGACGTGGAGCTCCATGAGCTCAAGGAGGAGAGGAGTGCCATGCTCCTCCGATATGTGCGGGAGTTCACAAAGCTTCAAAAGCGGCATGCGTCCACCACAAAGATGCTCGAGGCGTCGGCGGCGTTGCTGCAGAAAGCGGGAGATACGATAGGCCGTCAGGGGAGCCGGCTGGAGCGTGAGCGGGCCGATCATGACAAGGTCCAAGATCGCCTAAGCCACTTGGTGAACCAAGTTGCCACGCACGTGTTGTGGCTGCGCGATGTCTACCGTCGTGCTAGCGCGGCGATGCCGGTCGTCGGGCTAAACCCGTTCGACCACCCGGTCGACTTCAACGAGCTGCGACTTCTTGACCTGGTCTCCTTCTTCACCTATATCTCCAAGGAGCTGAGCCGTCTCCGCGCGATGGTGGGGGCTGAGCTGGACAAGGAGGGGTTGCGGGCTGCCGTCGTCGTTGCTGGGCAAATCCTTTCAGGGCTCCGTCACCGGAATCCATTCGTGCCATTGGACGTCGTCTTTGACGAGCTGGCTCCCGTCCACCGGGAGCGGGCTCTGCGGGCGGTTGCACCCTGCATCACCAACGCCGTGCGCCTCGAGAAGCAGAGGGACTTTGGTGGTGTTTAGGCGCCTCGAGAAGTGAACTTTTGCTCCCATCCCGTGCACCCTTCATACACCCTGTCTAACACTATAGGATGTGCTTCATATGGTTCATGTTTCATGGAGTACTGTAGCATTGTACTCTCCGTGCGCTGTGGACCTAGTTCTGTTAACATTGATCTCACCGTTCATTCTCGACCGGATAGTCGAAAAAGCGGTACTATGTTACATATAGGAGTAGTAGACATGCGCACAACATCATTTGTTATCATCATATCTTACTACAGTAGCAACAAGATTGTGTAGTACTGACGTATGAACCACTACACATGCCTAGTAGTAGGAGCACTGTGTATGTTCAAGTGGCTGCCGTGTTTTGCACTCCTCCGTCGTAAGAGTGGAAACGCTTGCTGTAATCATTTTTTTCTTCAGAATGAAAAATAGTGGACACGCTCTACTGTGCGGATCCTCCTCTAGCCATGCACTAAATTACTCACTTTCGCCGACGTGTGGGACAGCCAGCACCTGGGTCCACCAGCCATGCACTAAATTACTCCGTAGTAGAGTTACGGTAGACTACCCCGATCGAACCGTCGTAGTAATGCCCAATGAGCCATGAAATCACAAAACCCCCTCCTTTCTAGCAGTAAGTTGGACGGACGAAGCAACCATCATTTCACTCTTCTCTCTCAGCTTCCTCTCTTAAAGAAAACCCCCACTCGCTTCACTTCTCCCTCATCTCGTTCCTCCTTTCACTCTTCTCTCTCATCTTCCTCTCTTGGATGGACGCCGGAGCACCGACGGACGTGATGCCTATGGCTCTGGCCAAAACCATCGAGGCTCATGGTACAAAGAAGCGCAAGCACCCCGCCAAGACTACCACAGACAAGCTCAAAGCCTGTCCAAGCCCCCCTCTCCGGGATCCCTCATTAAGCAAGTCTAGGTAATGTCTCTCGTTAACAATCTTTTTCTCGATCTTGATCGTGTTTTTTCATCTAACACGCAGTACTAGTACTGGTAGTACAACTTTCTGGGTGATCTTGCATGTGATTTTAGTGTGCCAAATGACGGTTCTAAATTCCTCTTTTGACCAAAACATGCGAGAGGTTAACACTGATTTCTTATAGATTACTTTCAACTACTCCCTCTGTCGCAAATTTCTTGTCTTAGATTTGTCTAGATACGGATGTATCTAATACTAAAATGTGACTTGATACATCCGTATCTAGACAAATCTAAGACAAGAATTTTGGGACGGAGGGAGTACTTTATGAACATCAATGCTACCTTTTAAGAGGTTACATTTACCTCAGTAACTTGTGTTATGGATATTGCATGTAATCCCTCTGCTTTCATGCCTTTGAAGACATGTTCTAGTGTCTTTGTTCACTCATTTCTGTGCGTATATGTAGTCATATATGGAGTATAATATCGAAAATCATCTTATATTTCAGAACAGAGGTAGTAATAAAATATGGTTTCTGTTTGAATTAGAACCAGGTCCGCGGTGGAGATGAAGTTCTCAAAGTCATGCCGTGTGAACTGGAAGACCTGATGATGAGTTCTACTACAGAACTATCCAGCTGTTGTGTCCTTGTCACCACGTGTCCTGAACTAGAGTTTTCCTGTAGCATTGTTGTCAGGCGTGTTCTTGAGGTTGTACTTGACCATAACAATTTCCTGGCTGTGCCTTCGATTACGAAGGGTGTGGTTCTTGTAAAGCTTCCAAACAAATCTGATGCGGCCTGTCTTCATCATCATGTTTATGAGTGGAAAGACCACTCTGTTAGGTTCTCCAAGGTTGACAATATGGTGATGGTGCATGTAGACATCTCACACGAAGTCCATGGTCTAGTCAGTTATGTGGGGTTCATCCCGTAGGTCGGTGGCAAGAAATAGTCTGTAGAGTTTAGTTAGTGCAACTTTGCTTGTCTGTAGTAAGTACTATTGGTCAGTACTTGATTTGTGTTTGTGAACCCTGTATTGTTTATTAGTACTGCCGCTTTTGGTGTGTGGTCAGTCCTGAGAATGGTCTATGTTAATGTCTGTCCACTCAATTTAGTCTTTACATTTTGAAGTATCCAAATCATATTTTTTGTGAGGATGGTTTATCAATTATGGTTACACTCCAATATCTGTATGCATTGCAGGGTTAATCGCACCCACCAGGATTTCCAGTCCCATGGATGTTTGGTCCATACGATTTGTCACGACCTTTGGACTGTCCTGCTTGTGGGAGTAGGCAGGGCCCCTGCATGCCACGCGTAGTTGGATGATCAATCTTTTGTTTAGTACTTCAACATAGTGATTTCCTGGTAAGGATTCACTCGTGTCACATCGAGTAAATCTTATTGATTTACTGTTTAAATCTTATTTATTTAATGTCATGTTTTCTTTCTTTTCCTGCAATTTTACAATGCAGGTTTTGCCATGTGACATTCATCACAGAATAAACCGTTTGGTTTGCTCTACGATGGCTATTTTTGCAGGTTTCACTTCTTATGTCGTGTCAGTAATGAAGGCACTGTCCATCACTTATATTACTGGAGAAGATTGGATCAGTATGTTGTCTGAGTACAAGCTGAATCCCTATGATGAACTGCATTTTGGTTTAACAAAAACGCCACAATTAGTCCTTCTCGCGTTTAAAAGAAATGAAGAAAAAAACTGGATCATGGTCACGGATCCTAGTCAAGTTAGAAAGCCGATCATAGCCGACCAGACACGATCGCTGCTGTCTCGCACAGATCGAGCACCGGCAGTTGCTCTAGCACTGACAATGGCAGGAGCTCAGTCTGATCCAGCTGAGGATTGGGCACCGACTGCGTTAGCGGATCAGTCTGATCTACCGGAGGATCGGGCATCGACACCGGCACCAGCTCTACAAGGAGCACCATCTCCGGCAGCAGCAGCGGCTTCGGCACCTACACCAACACTTGCACTTGCATTTGGTCCGGCCCGTGTCGTTGCACCGGCAACAGATTGGGCTGCAGTTCGCACTTCATATACCGAAGTCCTTACAAAAACCGACATGTCCACCTTCTTTGTAAGCATTGGCCGCCCAAGTGCTTCGTTCTTTTTTCTTTCCATGTTGTTTCACGTGATTCACTATGTTGATGTAACTGTTTGGGTATGTCTTCTTGTTTGCAAACAGAGAATTCCTAGAGCAACGAGGGAGTCATTCAACAATCCGGGCGACCGCCGCCAAGTTTCTCTTACCATGCACAGCCTTGGTGTGAATGAACCTGCTCAATATACCATAAGTACAAAGGATGGTCGCATGATGATTGATGCTAAAGGATGGTCAAGGTTCAAATCTAAATCATATCTTGCGGTAGGGGATGATGTCAAAATCGAACTTTCTCGGCAAGGAGAGCTGGTCCAAATCAACTTTGAAATTCTTTAGTAGCAGCACGCAACTGCCGAACTGATCTATCCTCCAAGAGATTTTGATGTAATAATCTAGCATGGTGAAACAAGTGTCCTGTGTGTATAAGTAGTACAACAGTATTATTTATCACATGGTATATTATTGATAGAATTGCAACTCTGATTGCTGGTTAGGAACTGTCGTTCGATTTCATTCCAACAGCTGCCGTGCTTTATTCAATTTTGTATATTCGCCTTGCGACAGCATCTAAAACCAGTGCAATACCGATCGCTTGCAATATGAAAAGCGCTGAGGTAGAACACATGGCCCCCAGACATGCAGGGTCGGCCTGCGGCCCAAAGTCCAGAACCGTGAGCCTATCTGAGTATTATATTCTCAGCTGAACCCCCATAATGCCTGTGCGTTGCAGAGGGAGTATATTTCTCGGCAAGGTGAGCCTGTGATATAAAAGTTCTGTATATTTCTTTACAGAGGGAGTATCTCTCTGTCAAAAAATATATTTATGTGTAACTAGTTACTCATGTCTTTCTACTTCCTTTCACTGATATGTGGGGCAACCGACAACGGGGTCCACGTGCCATATGCACAAATTAGAGTGCACAACTTCATGGTAGACCCACCCCGATCGTAGTGCTGCAATAATGCCCAATTAGCCGTCAAATCACAACCCCCCCTTTCCAGCTTTAGCAGTAAGCTGGACAGACGAAGCGACAATATTTCACTGGGCCTGAATCCATTTCTCCCTCGTCTGCTTGTTCAGAGAAAACCCCCACTCGGCGATTGCATAGGGTTTTCTCATGGAGAACCAGGTACGAATTCTTCATCCATCCCCGATAAATCCAAGTCCCTTGGTTGTAGGTAATCCTAGGATGTCAGCCGCCGCCGTTGATGCATTTTTCTTCGTACTGAATCTAGTGTGTTTCAGTTGCAGTGCCCAAAGTGCGAGTACCCTACAGATTTCTGCGCCCTCGGCGAGACGCCACACTTGTTCCTTCTCATCCTACCACAACATTTTGAAACACACACAGTATGTTCCTAGAATCCTCTTCTCTATCCGGGAGGGTGGGGTTTTTTTGAACATGATGTGTTCTCATATTATTTTTCCTGCAGTGTATTATTTGCTCTGCCAGAACACATGTACTCAAGATGCTCGGCCTTGCCATAACTAAATACACTAGTTTAATGGTCACAGTGAAGACAATCCATGGATATTACTTCCGAGTTGGGTTCATGAACAAAGAAGATCGCTGCTTTTGTATGGCTGAACTTGGATAAACTTTCTCAAGTGTTACGGAATGAAAGTTGGCGCACGAATGTTGATGGAAATAGCAGAACCTGGTCTCATCTTCACTGCAATCTTCCACCCCGACGTTGTTCCAATTGTTCATCCATGTTAGTTTTGTATCTGGTTCTTGCTTGTTGCCTCGATTACTTCTTAATCCACCTATTCTGCCTAACTAATCACACTTTAACTTTAGAAGTAGCAACGAATCTCTCACGAAGATGCTACTTCTAACTAATATTTTCTTATAATTGGTGGCACGTGTACGTTTTTTCAAAGTTAAGCAGTCTGCTCGTTTGTTACTCTATAATAACTCGGTTGTTACTAATGGCACTAAAGTTGACTGGATCGACATCCACAAGTTCATACACTTTATTGATCGTCTTGAGGTCCTTGTGGGGCGTTTCAATGGTGGAAGGCCACGTGGGATATGTGTGCCACTGCTGCACTCGTTGAACAGGTCCAACTTTGTCGAGAAACTTATGGTACGAGTTGTTTTCTATTATATATGTTGTTCATAAACTATTGTTTATACACAGTTTTACAGCTGTGATCTTCTTGAAACAGGAACTGCCGAGTTCTATTGTTCCTATACAGATGCCTGACCATGGTCGGGTCAGACTTGCGCTTGGTCACAACATGATGTTTATGTCGACCTACTCAATTCCCCTTGGAGGTGAAAAGATACTTATTCGTGGGTGGTCTCAAATAATGAAGGCCCGTCCATCTTGGAGAATAGGACAGAAGATTATGTTCATGCTTTTCCATGGCTCTAAAGCGAATATCCTATTTATTGACCACGTTGCGAGATGAAGCTGCTTTCAGAAGGTTGTGGATGCGCGGGGTGGTGCCTGGACCTTGTCCTGGGGCTTGGCGGCCTCACCCTTGGTTAACTGTAGGCAAAGTAGCACTGTTCGAGGCGTGCTTTGTATGGTTGAACCTGTATAAGTACTCATACTGCTTTCAGCTTTGGTTGTTAAGTGCCCCTGCTGGTTTCAGTTAAGGTTGTTAAGTACTCCTGCTGCTTTTACAGTCTGTCATGTTTCTTCAGTCTTGTCTTCCTCCAGCCGCCAAAACCAAACTAGCGCCGGCGGGGCCGCCTGCTTCCGCCTCCCACGGCTAGCTGCGCCACAGCGCACACATCGCCGCCCCACCGTCTCCTAAATTGTTAACGCCGACATCCTCCGCACGCTTTGGTGCGCTCGCCGCGGCGCCGCCCTCTCGCGTTGTCAACATGGTCAACAAACAACAGGAATCGGCAGAACTATGTGGAGAGGATGGCAGTAGGGGCCCACCACGTCAGCGTATGGAAAAATAAAATGCTTCCTCCTAGTGTTTTCCTGACATCTGGGACCCACGACATTGTGAGCGTATATAGTCAATAGACAAGAGAACAACACAAGATCGGCTGACACCTGGGACGTAGCTACTCGAGCAGTATTTTTTTGTTTGGTATTGTTGAGACGGAGCAGGATTTGAACTGGGTTGTGGCCCGTCTAGCCCAGGCTTATATTTTATTTTCACCATGTGACCAGCCTAGCTATTTTTTCTTTGTGAAAATGAGCCCAGTTTATTTTTTCTGAAGAATACCCAATCCAGGCCTACTTATTTTTCTACGCCTTGATGGGCTGCAACTCTTTCAAGACGCCTGCAAATCTTGATAGTAATATGAAATGGGTTGTAAATATAAAAACATATGACAAATTGGCAATTACTTTATAATTTCTGATTTTGTTCACATTTTCAGATTCCTATTTCACTGGGCATTAACCTAATTTAAATATATCTTCAAAGTACTTTAAATGTGGCTCAACATTTCGGTATTAAAAATAGTTTGGAACCCACAGAAATATGCAAAATTGGCCCTGGCCAACCAAAAAATACGACTACAATAAATTGCATATGAAGATGCCATGAGCTATATATAAATTATTAAAAAAAAGAGGGAGTGGTCTGATTTGTGGGCCTGTTTAGTTGACGCGTATGCAAGATTTTTTTAGTTATTATATACTATGTTAACAAACGATTCTAGCAGACGTAACCGTTGGATGTCAATCCAACGGCCGTCGTGTTTCTTCAATCTCTGATCTTCTTGCTCCAGCCGCCAAAGCAGCGCCGGCGGGACCGCCTCCCACCTCCTGTGGCCGGCTGTGCTGCCGCGTAGGCCTCAGCACCCACTACTACTCCCACCGCTGGCCAGGGCATCCCTCTACTCACCCACACCGCCTGTTATTCTGCGGCGACGGCAGCCTCACACCGCAGCCGAACCGGTGAACCCTCGTACTCCTCTCCGCGCGGGCTTCCACTGTCGTGTCTTCCCCGGCTCCGCATCGTCCCCTTCCTAGTCCTCACCATCGTCCACCGTCGTGGTGCTCTTGGCGCGGCGTGGTCAATGTGGTCAACGACCGACTTCCATCGGAAGAGTACTGTACGTGGAGAGGCTGACAGCTGGGTCCACGGCAGCCACAAGGAAGTGCCTCCTTATTACGTGGAAAATAATTATTCCTCCACATGACAGCAGGGACCCATCGGACGGGCCACCAGTATTTCGTGAAAAAATGTTCCCCCTGACTGCTGGGACCCACAGGACGGGCCACCGTATTTCACGAAAAAAACGTTCCCCCCGCTGTCAGCTCGGACCCACCGGAAGTGCCTCCTTATTACACACAAAAAAATGAATACCCCCCTGCTAGCTGGGACCAACCTTGGTGGCCTGCTGACTTGTGGGCCTACTAAGTTGACTAGCACGGAGGCCTTTGTCAACTTTAGTCAATATATGAACGATTCTAGCTCCAGTGACCGTACGATGTCCAACCAACGGCCGTAGTGCTTCTTCAACCTCTGGTCTTCTTGCTCCAGCCGCCCAAAGTAGCGCCGGTCGTGCCGCCTGCTCCTGCCACCCTTGGCCAGCTGTGATGCCACGGAGGCCTCACCGCCCCCTACTACTCCCACCGTCGGCCAGGCCATCCCTCTACGCACCCACACCTCCTGTTATTCTGCGGCGACGGTAGCCTCACACCGCAGCCGAACGAGTGAACCGTCATACTCCTCTACGCGTGGTCATCAACTGTCGCGTCTTCCCCGGCTCCGCGTCGTCCCCTTCCTAGGCCTCACCGTCGTCCACCGCCCTGGTGCTCTCGGTGTGGTGTGGTCAACGTGGTCAAGGAATGGCTTCCATCGGACGTGCACTGTACGTGGAGAGGCTGACAGCTGGGTCCACGGCCGCAGCAAGGAAGTGCCTCCTTATTACGCGCAAAATAATTATTCCTCCACCTGACAGCGGGGACCCACTAGACGGGCCACCGTATTTCACGAAAAAAACGTTCCCCCTGTCTGCTAGGACCCACCAGCTACATCTTCGCACTCAAGGAAGTGCGTCCAAAAAAAACCATTCGCCCCCCTGACTGCTGGGACCCACCAGCTACATCTTCGTACGCAAGGAAGTGTGTCCGGGCAAAAAAAACGATTCACCCCCTGACTGCTAGGACCCACTAGCTACATCTTCGCACGCAAGGAAGTGCGTCCGGGCAAACAAAACAAAACAAAACGATTCGCCCCCCTGACTGCTGGGACCCACCAGCTACATCTTTGCAGGCAAGGAAGTGCCTGACAGTCGGGACCCACCTGGTCGAAGCGTACATAGTGTTGTCATTCTGGGCGCGAATGTGTACGTAGATACTGGTCGATGTAGAGGCGTGCATGTGTCGTAGTAGAGGCGCGCACGTAGCATGTACACGTACGTACATCAGCGAGGGTGCAAGAAAGAAAATACGGCCACGTACGTACATACGGGAAGGGTCTCGAACGCCTACTCGCGCATATGTACGGCCAGGGCTTGTGTACATGGCTGGGTCGGAACGAAGAAACAACTTCGTCGTCGTGTTCATGGGTAGGCAACGGAATGCGTTGTGTTCATGGGGAGGTAACGAAATGCGTCGTGTTCATCGGGAGGCAACGGAACGCATAGGAGCCAACCGGCTGGGTCGGAACGGAATGCATGGTCGTGTTCATCGGGAGGGCTTGGACGGAACAGGAGATGGAAACGAGGCCTGGCGTACCGCACAATGGAGGAAACTGACCTCCTACATTCGAAACGGGGTCCTATTGATCGGGACGGGTGTGACGTACCACAAAACGGAGGAAACGAACCTCCTACAGTAAAAATGGGGGTCCTGTTGATCGGGAGGGTGTGGCGTACCGCAAAACGGACGAAACGGACCTCCTACGGTCGAAACGGGGGTCCTGTTGATCGGGAGGGGTGTGGCTTACCACAAAACGGACGAGACGGACTTGTGTTGGAGCGCTACGGTCGAAACGGGGGTCCTGTTCATCGGGAGGGGTGTGGCGTACCGCAAAACGGGACTCCACAGGATACTTTCATCTCCACCATCGACGTCCTCCAGCCTCCACGGGCTATCGTCGACCTCCTCCAGCTTCCACGGACTCCTGTTCATCCAGCCTCCACCGCGCACTACTCCACCAGCTACTGTTCAACCACCCCTCCACCGTCTAGTGTTCATCCAGCCCTCCACCATCTACTGTTCATCCAGCCCTCCACACCAAGGGGTCCTGTTCAACCACCCCTCCAAGGCCACCCCTCCACCATCTACTGTTCATCCAGCCCTCCACACCACGGGGTCCTATTAATCCAGAGGCAACGCCACCGCTCACTGTTCATCCAATCGATCGGCTTCAGTTAGCAGCAGTAGCGAAGGAATCGCTCCATCGGGTTCAGTTAACAGCCATCGATCGATTGCTCGGGTTCAGTAACGCGTAGCCTGCAGTGCAATCGCTCGGGTTCAGTTAGAGCCCAACGCCTCGCTCGGGTTCAGTTAGAGCCAATGCCTCGCACACACGCGCGTACCTGTACGAGAGAAACGCGCATCGCTCGGCCCCCGACCTCCCACCGTAACCGGCAACTCCCCGAAATTTTCCTCCCCCTCGCCTCTACCATGGTTTTTTCCGTCATGGACGGCCCAAAGAATGTCATGCAGCTGCGTCTCCGGCCCGCCCAAGATGAAAAGCCCATTTTTTGTCATGATTTTTTGTCATATAAGTAGGATCCCACCACATCTATGATGATACCAGGTTTTGTCACAATTATCGTCATAGAAGTGTCATATGTATGACAGAAAAAAATTTCGTTCGGCCCAAAATGTCACGGATGTGTCTTTTTTTTGTAGTGAGACACAATGACCACCAACGTGGCCACGATCCCACATGGGGACCCGGTATCAAAAACTTAACAACGGGCTCACAAGGTTATGCCTGCTTACCGGGCCAGGGTACAGCACGCCCATAACCTTCCCTAGATGGAGGCACCGACCAGAGGCACGAGAAATGAAACCAATAAAGGTCGTCCCATACCGGCAAATGTGGTTGCACTGGGAAAGACTCGATTCAGTGGCACCATGACCCGGTCAACAACATATTCAAGTTGAGTTATTATCAGGTGCAACTTAAGTGAAAGTAACGGGCGTCATAATGGCATGACATGCATCACCAACATATGCATCACATATCAACGGAAATGACTGAGTCAACTATGCTCACACTGAGCCTCAACAACTCATGATACTTCTCTGGTTAAGATCAAACCTTACTTCAACCAGAATCTTTTCTAGCAAATTTATCATTTTTACTCATGCAAGATAATAATTCCACTAATTATTCATATCCATAGCCATATTATTCTATCATCACCCAAAAGCTAAATACTTGTTAGCTTACCAACTAAGTTCACTTCAAATTTTCTGTAAATCAAGCATATTTACCATAACAAGCATTTAACAGAATATAATTAACATATTAATAATTTAAATTCATGGATAATCATTTGTTCATGTAGAAACTCACAAATATTGTAGTGGCACTATGAAAATTTTGTTGTGGTTGCCTTAGTACCGATGAGGTTTACAAGCCTCCTGGTGATCCTCAAGACAAGCCTGCTCTTCTGAAAATAATTAAAAACACAAAAAGAAATCATTAAGAAACATTCTAAAATTCACCAGAAAATCTAGACATCAGGGAAAAATCCCATCTTTGGTGAGCTATTAGATTTTTGGACAAAGAACGCAATGCAAAAGGAATCAATGCATTTGGACTTATGGTTAAAAAGTTGTGGCCATTTGAATTTCTATGGATTTTAATGAAATTTGAATTAAAATTAAATAGACTAGGGGGGTGACGTCGAAGGCATAAAAGCCCAGGGCTCCACCACTCGTACCGCTTCGCGCGCGTACAGAGTGGCTGACTAGCGGGCCCCGCTAGTTAGGTGAGGTGGAGGGCAAGGGGGAAACAGGGAGCGGTGGGGCTTTGCCGGAGTGCACGCCGGCGGCGAGGGCTCTTGGGCCAAAACAAGAGGGAGGGATCGAAAGATAAGATGAAGGTGCACCTGCGCGTACCCGTAGAGTGACTAGGGGTGGTCGGACGGCGCCGGAAACAGCCTCTCTAGCGGAGGCAGAGAGCAGCGGTCGCCGGAAACGAAGACGACGGCGACTAGGGCGACTCGAGGGGCTCCAACCGGGCGGAACGGTACCACCCGAGAGTGGTGGAGGCCCTGGAAGGGTTGCCCTAGCGTGGGAGGGGCTGGGGCTGCGGGGACGACCCGAGGAGATTGTCGGCGAGCTCGAGCTTGAAGACGGCAGCCCGCGGCCTGCCCGGCTGGGCTACGGCTCTCTACGTGCTTGTGGAGTGTGTGGGAGTGGATGCGGGTCCTCGAGGAGGCTGGGGGTGGCCGTATTTATAGGCGAGCGGCGAGGGGGGTTCGGGCTCCGCCGGACGACACCTGTCTGCGGCGCCCGGCGACGAACAGCGTCAGAGAGAGAGAGAGGGGGAAGAAGACATAGCTCACGCGGGGACTGTTGGCGAGCGCAGACGAGCACAGGGGTGAGAGGAAGACGACGAGCACAGTGTGCCGCGCACTGTGGCGTTGGACGGACCGTTCCTGTGCCCGCTGCGGCGAGCTCCGGCGTCGGCGAGTGCCAGGGCAGAGTTAAGTGAGTCGAGACGGTGATGGTGGCGCGGTTTGGCACGCTCGAGCAGGCTGGGCAGCGAGCACGCGCGCAACAGAGCGCTCGACGACACTCAGAGCGCGTGTTTTGCATGCTAGCACGCCTGGACGAATGAGGTTACCGCGTGAACTGTGACCTCAGGCCAACCTAAGCGCAAACTTCATGTCTGGCATGTAGTTCGTGGTAGTTTTGAGTGTTACCAGGCTTGGGTTGGGTTTCAGGTGCAGTAGAAATGGTTTTACACTCCAGGTAAGTTTCTGGACAGTAACTTTGAAGGTTTACTGTGGTCAAACCACTGGGAGTTGAGGTCTGGGCTTTGGAGGCTAGCCAACACTTACTAAGGTGAAGATGCACAAGAGAAACTAGCTACAATGGAGCTAATAAAATGGTAGTTGTTGTAGAAACTACCATTTTGTGTCCAGAAATGAAAATATTTTCTGTAGCCAAAATATTCCAAAAAGTGATGAAATATTTTTGCTCAGAAAGGTGCCCTAGGGTTCAAAGAATAATTGGGATTTTTCTTAGGATTTTATGGGCAAGAAAAATTAGGGTTGCTTTGGAGGACAAAGGATAGCTAGGGTTTAGGAGGGGAAATTGAATATTTTTCATTAAAGAAAAATATTCAAAATGATATTATGAGGTGAACCAGAGATGGAGTGATGGTTTGAGAGGGATATGAAGCACTTGGGTGAAAGCCAAGGTGTACCCAAGTGGTTAAGTCCAAATGAAAGGATTCAAAAACTTCAAACTCAAACCAAGAGGAAATCAGGCAAAGAAACAGGGGGCAAACACCAGGCTGTCACAATAGTGGATGTACCGATCACATGACCGGAGATAAAGATATGTTTCGTGATCTTGCTGAAAACGATGGCCGTCGAAAGTATGTCACTTTTGGTGATAACTCAAACGGTAAGGTGGTTGGCCTTGGTAAAGTGGCCATCTCACATGATAGCTCCATTCAAAATTTCATGATCGTTGAATCTCTTGCCTATAATCTGATTTCTGTATCTAGACTAGCTGACTTTTATTTCAATGTCCTATTTACTAAAGTAGATTTCCAAGTGTTTCATAGAGATAATCATAAAATTCTCTTTACCGGCATACGTAAAGGTGATCTATACATTGTTGATTTCACTAAAGAGGCTCAACCTAGAAGTTGCTTAATTGCTAAATCTTCCAAAGGCTGGTTGTGCAATAGACGGTTCTCATGTGGGCATGCGAAACCTTGACAACCTTATTATAGGTGATCATATCCTTGGTGTTAAAGATGTCATATTTGATAAGGATAGACTTTGCAGCGCTTGCGAAGCAGGAAAACAGGTTGGAGGAAGCCACCCCGTGAAGAACATCATGACCATGAGAAGACCGCTCGAGCTACTTCACATGGACCTTTTCGGTCCCTACGCTTACAAAAGTCTCGGTGGAAACTCATTTGGTCTAGTTATAGTTAATGTTTTTTCAAGATTTACGTGGGTGTTCTTTCTCGATGATAAATCGCAGGTCCAAAAGATCTTCAAGAACTTTGCTAGGAAGGCCCAAAATCAATTTGAAGTGAAGATCAAGAAGGTTCGTAGCAACAATGGAATGGAGTTCAAGAACACCAATGTGGACACCTTTCTTAACAAAGAAGGGATCTCACATCAGTTCTCGGCTACGTACACACCTCACCAAAATGGAGTTGTTGAGAGGTAGATCCGGACGCTCATCAAAATGGCAAGAACGATGCTTGATGAATAGAAGATGCCAAAACACTGTTGTGCGGAAGTGGTTGAGACAGCTTGTCATGCAACAAACGCTTGTATCTTCATAAGCTAATCGGCAAAACGGCATACGAGCTCCTCACCGGTAAAAAAACCTCTTGGATACTTTTGAGTATTCGGCTCAGAGTGCTACATTCTTGATAAGCATCGTCATTCCAAATTTGCTCCCAAATCTCATGAAGGTTTCCTACTTGGTTATGGCTCCAACTCTCACACTTACCTTGTCTACAACCATTTCACCCGAAAGGTTGAAGAGACGGCATATGTGAAGTTTGATGAATCTAACGGCTCTCAAGTAGGGTAATTGCCAATTGATGTAGGACATAAAGACCCTTTGGAAGCAATCCAATACTTGTCTATTGGCAATATCCGTCCAATAGAGGTAAAGGAGAGTACCTCATTGTCCGTGTACAAAAGTAGGGGCTCTCCTTTTGACCCCGTTACTTGTGCACGGGCAGTCGAAGCCATGCCCCATGACCACACATAGCAGGGCAAAGGAGGGAAGCCGGAGAGAAGCCGAAGGCTCGAGACGAACAAGGCAACATCAAGGACCAATGGCACAAAGTGCAGATGGGTAAAGCAGGTTTCCCCGGCAAGACCCTTGCCGGGGGCAGCCTCTGCAGCCCCGGCAAGCCCCTTGCCGGGGCAGCTCGGCCATACCAGTGGAGCGGGCCACCCTCGAGCTGCGGTCTCCAACGCCAGCAACCGCGTTGGACCGGGGCTCGGGAGGCACCTCCATGGTGGCATGCAAATCTTTGTGAAGACATAGAATGCTCAAGATCAGATGAGGATTGGAAAGCAACACTCCGTGCCAAGATCCCTACCAAAGAAATCCACAAGGCGCCCGGCAAGGTCCTTGCCGGGGACGCCAGTGCACCATGGCAAGACCCTTGCCGAGCCGCCTGGGAAGACCCTTGCCAGAGGCGACAGCAGGGCCACTGCCAGGCCCGCACCAACCAACTCCCCGCCGCTGTTTGCATCCAGCTGCCAGCCCAACTAGCTGGGCAGGCACCTGCGTGGCAACACGCAGCTTCCAGGCCAACTCAACATGCACCTGCATGGCGGCATGCAGATCTTCATGGAGGCTCCACCACCGTGCCATCTCAGCTGCTTGCCTGCCTACATGGCACCGCATCCATCGCTGGCCAGGGCGCGTGTCGAAGTGAGGAGGAGCGGCGACGGACGGGACGGGCCTCTCTCCCGTCCCCGATAAAGTGAGGGACACCTAAGCCATGCATTAAATGCATCTTGTCCTGTAATACGGGCGATAAGCTCGCAATACTGTAGGCCTTTCCACCTCCTGTGTGCCACTGTGGCAACCCCTTTCGCCTATAAAAGGTGGCCCATGGCGTACAGGAAAAGGATTCGGCTCTCTCGCACCTTATAGCACCCATAGCTAGTTCGAAAGCGCAAGAACACTCAATACATCCACCAAGCAGGACTAGGGTTTTACGCATCCTCGCGGCCCGAACCTGGGTAAACAATCCCCGTGTCAATTACTAATCCTGCTCTTCTCACAACCCCGCACCCCGCAACCGTAGTAGGGATTTTTGTGATCCCATAGGTGTTGTTTCCCACCGACACTCATCTATCCAAGTGGAAGCTTCTACCTCACGACAAGGTGAACCAAGAGTTGATATGGAAGCATCCACAAGTGGGACACACCAAGATGAAGATATAGAGGAAGTACATCAAGATGAACCTCATCAACCTCCTTCTCCACCACGACGACAAAAACGTCAATGTCAACAATGAAGAAGGCCAAGAAGAAGAACAAGATGCCGGAGAAGATGTTCCACCCCGACCAAAACAAAATCTCTCACGAGTTCGAGCAAGAGTCACTAGAGACCATCCCGTCGAGAAAATCTACAATGATATCCAAACTGGGAGAATCACTCACTCTAAATCTCGTTTGGCTAATTTTTGTGAACATTATTCACTCACCTCTAGCATTGAACCCATGAAGGTTGAAGAAGCATTGGAAGATCTGGATTGGATAAATGCCATACATGAAGAGCTACACAACTTTGAAAGAAACCAAGTGTGGACATTGGTCGAGAAGCCCGACTGAGGGAGTCCTGGATTAAGGGGTCCTCGGACAGTCGGACTATATACTTTGGTCGGACTGTTGTGCTATGAAGATACAAGATAGAAGAGTTCTTCCCGTGTCCGGATGGGACTCTCCTTTGCGTGGAAAGCAAGCTTGGCGATTCGGATATGTAGATTCCTTTCTCTGTAACCGACTTTGTGTAACCATTGTCGGTTGAATATCCAGCGTATCTCATAGTAGGGGTCCTAAGCTAGGCGTCTTGGAGCGATGGTAACATGGACACGGGGTTTTACCCAGCTTCGGGATCTCTTGATGAGATAATACCCTACATGCTGCTTTTGATTGTATTCATATGGGTGTAGTACATAATACATGTATCTACCATGAGATTGTAGTAATGAATATGAGATTGTCTATCGACTAGCCTGGCCTTGGTTTATATAAGACACCGGAGGCCTAGGGTTTAGGAGAGTCCTTCTCTTGGGCGCCAAGTCTTGTGGAGTCTTCAGCAGGGGTTGTCTGAACTAGCCCATGAGTACACGGCCATGGGGGTCCTTGGCCCAATCAAACTGATTGGGAGACGACGTGGTGAGCACCCCCTAGTCCAGGACACCGCAGTAGCCCCCTGAACCGGTCTTCAAGTTGGGGACACTCCTCGATTCTTCTGAACTGTTCTTCATCTTCGATTGTCGGTCTTGAAAACTGGTTCAACAAATCTTTCCATCCTCGATCTTGAGGATCGCCAAAGTGAATCCGAAGAGTTTACATGTCGGGTATCCGAGGAGCCCGTTTAAGTTTCCATCCTTTATCAATGCCTTGTTATTTTTATGCCACACCTCGGGTTTGAAGTTGTCCATGGGAGACAGTGTCCTCTTTCGTCTGAGCTCCAACTCCGGACTGCATTCGAGGTATCTTTTGCAGCCGAGCACCAACGCTAGACCGCTTCCGAGCTCCACCGTCGGAATGTATCCGAGCTCCACCGCTGGACTGTATCTAAGGAGTATTGTTACAGCCGAGCTCCAACGCTGAACTACATTCAAGCTCCAACACCGGACTATGTCCAAGCTCCAACGACGGACTATATCCAAGGTGTCATAGATCACCTTGGTTCAAAAAAGTTGAAGGAGTTTAGCCGAGCTTAATGCCGTAAATTCCCTCTATGGATCCAGCCATTGGCGCCCGAGTTTTATGCCGGACTGCTTCCGAGGTGGTGCACCACCCCGACTGTGGGCTGATTTTTTGAATTGTGCAATTTATTCTCTGCCGAGATATATAACCAGTAGCCCTCAAGCTGTGTGTATCGGTCTAAAACCCGAGATGTACCTGAAGGATGACATCAGACCGCTGATCCCAGTAGCCCCTGAGACTTAGGCTGATTCGCAAAATTAGCCTGAGGATCAAGTCCTAGCTCGGCAGCATACTTCAGGACACAAAAAGCGGCGTGCTCAGTCCTCAAGACTTAGGTTGGGTGCGGCCGACCAACCCGAGGATTATAATCTCCTCGAAAACTGTATTGCACTTAAAATTTTCTGCATTGAATAGGCAATGCAGTAGCCCCCGAGACACTGGTCGGGTGGCAACACTAGATCAGGGGATCGATGTGCCTCTTTAATATTTATAAATAATAATAAGCCCGAAGCCCAGTAGCCCCCGAGCCTTAATGCGGACATGGGTGGCCGAATTAAGGATCAATATCCATAGTAAAATCATAAATTATGTGTAATGACGCTATGAATCCAAGTACTTTATGTCATTAATTCTCGGATCCACATTGTACAAAACTTTGTTGGCCGACCATCAGCTTCAACCTCCTCGGCCAGCAGCCGAGGAGTGTTTTTCCTACTTTATAAAGTCTTTATGAGGGCAAAGATTTACGGCAAACAAGGCAATCCGGCCATACGATTTTATAAACAAAGGTACGCAGAAAGACATGTTATATTATTGTTTAACATAAGGAAGTGTTTAACACTTCGGCCAATATTATGAACGGCCCGTCATTTAACATAGTCATCGGATCGCTGACCAGTTTACGCTTATTGTGGCAGTCAGTTTTCGGCTTTCTCCACCGAGGTGCTTAACCATGCGAGCTAGAAGCACAATCGCAGTGGTTCTCCTTTTACACACCTAACCGAACAAAGCGGAATGTAGGAGGCAAGCACAGGATCCGGGCAACCCAACTATCGATCGAAGACACAATTTTAAACCGATGCATATATAGCAATATCCGGGAATTTTTGCCGAATCTCTAAAGGTGTCCGATGTTGCACTGTGAGACTCATGCAGAAAACACACAAATAGTTGAAAAGTGCCATAGGATTGGAAAACCAAAAAACGTCAGTAAAAACTCGACATCCGAACTAGATCAATTGTTCGGTGCTAATCAGAAAATTGGTCTTAGAAAAAAATTGCGCTTCTATCATGCTTTAACATGACATGTCCTATCTCAAGACTTCAAGTGGGTCAGCCTACAGCTTCGACCTCCTATCCCGAAGGCGGAGTACTCCTCGTAAGGCCTGTTTAGCAAACTTTAGCGGCTTTGAGAGAGAAATTACGCTCCCCGGCTATTGACCGCCCACTCGCGTCGAAAAAAGGAGTGATAGAAAAAAGACTTTGCAACGGCTAAGAAGAAGAACACTTATTATAAAACAGCACACATAAATTGAAGAGTCCCCGAGTGACTTGGGTAAAAGAATTTTATGTATAATGATTGTATGTACCAAAGTACATATATCATATGTGTGTTCACCCGAACTTTAAACGCGTCTTAACCGACCGTCGGCTTCTCCCTCTTAGGCCAAGGGCTGGAAAGTGTTATGTACTCCACTTGTCGAGAATATCGATGGTGTTTCCAATAACCAGGCAATCAGGCCATAAGGCTATAACAGACAAAGCGCACTCAGGGAACTTATGCTATATTACTGACGAAGTGTAAGAAGCATCTTCGAAGAAAATAGTACCCCCACCGATACCTTTCTTCGGTTCCTCATTGTTACTATGAGAATTGTGCAACAAATTTTTTGTAATCATGAGTTCCGTTGTGTGCCAACCATAATTGAAAACAATAAGAGCGCTAGCTTTAGCCTTCACCCAGTTTGAGGCCAGAGCTCGGAGGACCCGGTCGTGACAATCGCAGAGGTGCTCCCTTTACTCCCTAGCCGAACAATCGGGGATGTAGGGGTAAACACAGGAGCAAGGCAACCCAGCTTGTGGAACACTTAAGTCAATATGGTGCATATTGTGGCGTAATACATGAACAAGGAACGAAGTCGTACAAGTATAATCATATGCAAGAGGAAAGGCTCCATAAAGGAAGCCCCCGGTTAAACGGGGTATTTGAATTTGTGTGTCACAAACAAGGTTTCGACTAGGAAGTTTTCCACAAGCAACTTTTTGCCAAAAAAGTATAATGCTTGGTCGAACCGAACAAAATTTAAAACTGGGAGTTTTTGAGGATGAAAGCGATTTAGCTGGTTAATGTGTTCGTCATTGATGACGCGATCCGAGCTTAGTGCGGGACAAGGTCTCAGCCCCCAAGCCCGATGTGGCTGAGTGAAGAGCTCCGCACTCCGAAGAGGTGTAGCCCCCAGTCTAGCCGAGGTGATGGAGCAGGTCACTGGATGACACTGGAGTCTCCGGCCAAGTAGGTTGATGAAGCGACGATGTGGGGTTGCCAACACAGGGCAGCAATCCAAGGCGACAACACAATTTGGTCGATGGAGATGGGCGAAGAGGACACCACGCCGAGGGGATAGTGCGGCCCGATCTAAGTCAATTGCCTGCACAGGTAAACTAGTGCAAGCCAGAGATAATAATAACATATATATATTTTTACGTAAAAAATCCTCTACTTAATGAATTTAAGTAAAGTAAATAATTAAAGAAATATGGCCTGAACACCAAGGTCGTCCCGGCAGAGTTGTCGCGGAGATGTTGACACACGGACGCGCGCTGAGGCGACGCCACAACTTGATCGATGCAGGCAGGACGACGATGTCGGCCCACTGAATTGACCACGTGACGCGGTCGAGTTGATTACCGGGGCCGAGCTCAATGGTCGCGAAGGAGTAATAGCCTCCATTTTATAGGGTGGATCCAGTTGTAGATGCGATGTTTGTGAGACTGCGGACAAAAATCCGGATACACTATTCGACGATGATGACCGCGGCAGACGGAAGCAAGAAGAACTGATTCATACTGAACTGGGGGCTGGCGCCCCCACGATCGCTGGTCGGGCCCTGCAAGGGACCCGGACCGGCGCTGGCTCATCCCCTGATGAGGAGCCAAGGATTGACGCCAACCATTCGCTGTCCACGACCAGAGAAGGAGCCCTGGGCAGGCTGACTGCTCTCCAGGAAGGGTTCCGAAACAAAGGCGGCAAGGCTACGGGCTCAAGACACCTTGCAGGCAAGATTAATCCTCCGGCTGACCCCGCATCAGGGGCGGCATGCTAGCTCGGGACGCTCAAGGTCAGTGATGAAGCCAAGGCCGGAGGAGGTTGCTTCTTGGGGGACTCCGCGGGCTTGTCAGGAGGGATCCTGAAGAGCCATGGTCAGGAAGGGAAGCAGCAATTGGGGAATTACAAGGGTATGGTACTTACTCGTATATGGGGATGTACTTTCTGTGCTTCAACAGCCTGAAGGTGCGACCACTTCAGCTCGAAGACTCCTTCCTCTTACGGAGTGTGGCGAAGTCCACGCGGAACCGACCTAGACGCTGGACGTGAGGACCAGCGCGTGGCGCGAATGGAGAAGCACCTAGGCGGTCAACCTCTGGAGCGCCAAGCTGGGAAGAGCCATCAGGCACCACCTCCTGATGGCTTGCCGAGGCCTCAGGAGCCCCGGCCTTGGGACCTTCGGCCTGCATCTCCCCCTCAACGACTATCCCAGAGCGAGCCTCACGAGCTCCAGAGGATAACGCTTCGAGAACCCCGTGCGGCGTCGGCGTCTCGACACCCGAGCCTCCAGCCTCAAGTGATGCTCGCCCCCTGCGTCCACTCTTGGGGCAAGATCGGTGCTGGCGGCGAGGAGGGGAGCCATGGCGACAGGATTCTCGCGAGGACCCATAAGGCCAACCGGGTGAAGCCCCCACTCGTCAAAGGAAGGCATCTGTCCCGCGAACTCGACCCTGTTCGAGCAGAGATACACAAGGCTCCCCTCCTGCGGCATATCGCGTGGCAAGGGGTCGCCAGTCAAGACCTCAAGCACCATGCTCAGCGCTTCGGGCGCAAGTTCCATCTCTTAAAGCATCATGCGGTCCCTATCACCAGTCAGGGCCCACATCGGCCGGGAATGGCGCTGGAGAGGAGCAATGCGACACTGGAGGAACTCCTTCAACACCTGGGGCGCAGTCACGCCAAGATCTCCCAACCTCTTTAGTCGGAACCAGACGAAGGAGAGCCGTGGGCTCACGAGTCTCTCGTGGCCCCAACCGGGATTTGGCGCAACGGGCAACGACGGAGGCGAGAGCAGAGGGCTGAGCACTCTGACATCCACATACAGCCACCGCGTCCGGAACCCGCTCGTGGACGGCGGGAGGTAAAAATCAATCCCCGAGGTGGCCGTCTCTGCCACGGCCTGGAAGCTCACGCACCCCAAGCACTACAAGGGGTTGGTCAGGCACAGCGAGAAGAAGTGGCGCAAGAGGGCGACGGAAGGAGCAATGCCCACCATGGCTTCGCAAACAAAGGCGAAGACGGCAAGAAGGGTAACGGATTGAGGATCAATATGCATCATATGGATCTGATAATGGGAAAGCACTGCATTGAAGAAGGTGGAGAAAGGGGTAACCAGGCCAGCCCAGAGGGCTTCAACGAAGAACCGAACCTTAGTGACTGTCCTGTCAATGGAGGGGTGGGACGCAGGCCAAGCCATCGTCTTCCCGCACTCGTTGAAGCTGGAAGGGAGCACAGGGCAGACCTTGCCCATGGCCTCTAGGTTGAGCACCAGCGATCGGCCGACGGCGGGCTCGGTTGTCGGGGGCGGACCGGTTGAGGACAGAGGCTTCTTCCCCTTCTCCTTGCTTGTTGGCGCCATGGCAATGGAGAGTGCAGAGCTCAAGTCAGATCGGAAGCAGAATCAGGGACTCGAGGAAGAAAGGGGAATAGAAAGCACGCTGCCAGCAAGGAGGAAATAACTGTGTAGAGCGCAATGGCCGCCTAGCCAGGCGGATATTGGGGCAGCATGGGGAAGCGGAGACACCCACGTCCTATCAGTCACCACGCGTCGACCAAGGCCGCAGACTGTGGGGGCCCGTGGCGCTCCGCACTTGCCCTTTGGCTTTGCTGCTAAGCCATGTCCGAGCGCGCCTTGGGCCCGGGGGCTACTGTCATCGTTCTGGGGATGGGGGTCCCCAAACTTGCCTACCTACGACCTGCGGCGTGGCTCAATCAGTGGCCCATTACGGCCCGTCTTCATCAATCAACACTCAAGACCCTCACGAGGGGCCAAGCCTCGCGGGGTGGACGACACAAGGCCTCCTTAGGAGTGGCCTCGCCAGGCAGGCTCGCGAGGAGGCGGAGAGATCAAGGCAAGGGTTACCTCGCGAGGTTCCCATGACGCAAGCCATGATGATCGAGACCAGGTGGGCGCCAGGCGGGCGCCAGCCCGCGCAGTGTCCTCGTTTCCTCTTTGGTGTAAAGGGGGCAAGCGCAGGCGCGGAGTACCCAGGCATCAGGGAAAGGTTTCCATATCGGTGCAACAAGACCAAGACCAGCGGGACGGCAGGACGGAGGTCACCATGGAGCCCAAGACGGCGTCATCACCAGCACCTTTGGTAGGTGAAGACCACCTTTAGTCAGGATAGCTTGTACTAGTTGTCCCCTTTCAAAATGGCCATTGTTGGATCCCTTCCCGCTCAATATTTGGGAAGAGGACCAGGGCCTCTATAAATAGGGCTAGCCACCACAGTAGAAGAACAAGTTAACTTCATACGCACATCACACCACCTCAAGAACACCTCTCCTCGCGAGGCTGTTCTTCCTCTGTACTTTTCATCATCATCCCAAGAGGCAATCCACCACCACACACAGGAGTAGGGTATTACACCACAACGGTGGCCCGAACCTGTATAAACCTTGTGTCTCTTGTGCTTTGAGTTCATCGATCTAGCTTAGGGATCGCGGCGAGGCTGAGAGCGAGATTCGGCAGGAGGAGATCTTCGTGCGCACCCTAGTGTTTGAACCTTAAGGGTTTTGCCGGGAGCCGATATCCGACAGGATCATATACAAATTAAAGAATATATCTATCACATAACATATTTTCTACATGATTCACATGCATGCAAAGTTCACACTCTTCAAAAATACTGGGATTAACATAAACTAAAGTCATGACCACTCCAAGCCCACCTTTATCAAATATTTCATAAGATTGAACACTCCCCAAATATGTGGGATTATTTTTACCTAAAGTTGACGCTCTTCCAATCCCAGTTTCAATATTATTGCAAATAATATATTCATCATGGGGCTTAAATAAACTATCAAGATCATAAGAATCATCATCACCCTAGTCATGATCATTGCAATAAGTAGTGGACATAGCAATATTAGAATCCCCAAGCTTGGGGGTTTGCATATTATTAGCACAATTGGCATTGATAGAATTTATAGTAAAATCATTGCAATCACTCTTTTTATGCAAGGTACTATCATGAATCACTTCATAAATTTCTTCATCTAACACTTCATCACAATTTTCAGATTCAAGAATATCAAGCCAAACTTCATAGAGATAATCAAGTGCACTCAAATCACTGGCAATTGGTTCAACATAATTAGATCTTTTGAAAAGATTAGCAAGTGGATGGGGATCCATATGAAGAGATTTTTAGCAAGCAAACATGCAAGTAAATAGAAGACACATGGCACACAAGCAAAGAAGAGATCTGACGAGAAGACGGCGAACGAAAAAGAAGGCGAATAAAACGACAAGTTTTTGTGAAGTGGGGGAGAGGAAAATGAGAGGCAAATGGCAAATAATGTAAATTGTGAGGAGATGAGATTTGTGATTAGGAACCTGGTTGATGTTGTAGATCCTCCCAGGCAACGGTGCCTGAAATTGGCACGTGGTCGGGAGACTATCTTGACTTGATCCTCCCCGACAATGGCGCCAGAAATTCCTTTTGATGTCTGCTAGAACTACATCGGTATTTCCCCAAAGAGGAAGGGATGATGCAGTATAGCCACGGGAGGTATTTCCCCTAGTGATGAGACCAAGGTTATCGAACCAGTAGGTGAACCTCCTCACACCACGTCAACAACACATGCACACAAATAACAAATACTCACAACCCGACGTGTTAAAGGGGTTGTCAATCCCTTTCAGGTACGGTGCTTCAAGATATGCAAATAACGTGAGGTAAAAGTGGCAGATAGGATAAATAGATCACGGAACAAATAAATTGCAGCAAGGTATTTTTGTATTTTTGGTTTAATAGATTTGAAAATAAATGCAAAGGAAAATAGATCGCAAAGGAAAATATGATGAAAAGAGACCCGGGGGCCGTAGGTTTCACTAGTGGCTTCTCTCCAGAAAAATAGCAAACGGTGGGAAAAAATTACTATTGGGCAATTGATAGAACTTCAAATAAGAACGGAGACATGATGTAGACAAGATCTATTTATGTAGAAATATACCCCTTAATAGATCCCATCTTGTTATCCTTAATAGCAATGATACTTATGTGTCGTTTCCCCTTCTGTCACTGGGATCAAGCACCATAAGATCGAACCCATCACAAAGCACCTCTTCCCATTGCAATATATATAGATCAACTTGGCGAAACAAAACCCAGATATTGTAGAAGAAATACGAGGCTATAAGTAATCATGCATATAAGAGATCAAAGAAGACTCAAATAACTTTCATGGATAAAAACATAGATCTGATCATAAACTCAAAGTTCATCGGATCCCAACAAACACACCGCAAAAAGGCTTACATCATATGGATCTCTAAGATACCATTGTAGTGATAATCAAAAGAGAGAGAGAAGAAGTCATCTAGCTACTAACTACTGACCCGTAGGTCTACAAAGAACTACTCACGCATCATCGGAGAGGCACCGATGGAAGTGGTGAACCCCTCTGTGATGGTGTCTATATTGGATCTGGTGGTTCTGGACTCTACGGTAGCTGGAATTGATTTTCATAGACTCCCCTAGGGTTTCAGGAATATTGGGGTATTTGTAGAGCAAAGAGGCGGTTTAGGGGGACACACGAGGTGCGAACAACCCACCTGGCGTACCTGGGCCTCCAGGTGCACCCTGGTGGTTGCTGCCCCCCTCGAGGCTCCCCTCAGGTGCTTCCTTGGCCCACTGGTTGTCTTCTGTCCCAAAAAAATCCTCAAGAAGTTTTGCTGCGTTTGGACTCCATTTGATATTGATTTCCTTCAATGTAAAAAAACATGTAGAAAATAGCAACTGACACTAGGCACTATGTCAATAGGTTAGTACTAAAAATAATATAAAATGATTGGAAAACATCCAAGAATGATAATATAACAGCGTGGAACAATAAAAAATTATAGATACATTGGAGACATATCAGTTTGTGCTTCACAATAATCTTGGTGAAGCCTATCCCGCTAACTGCACTGTAGGGTATGACTCTGAAAGCTACTGAGTGGATAATGGGCAGTGGATGCACTAACCACATGACTGGTGATCGAAGTCTTCTCATGGATTCAACCCTATGTCCATCTACTAAAATCCACATCATGTTCGCTAACACTGGTACAAGCAAGGTACTGGGCCTAGGTAGAGTTGCTATCTCAAAGGATCAACACATGGATAAAGTGATGCTTGTTGAATCCCTTGGCTACAACTTAATGTCTGTATCAATGCTTTGCGATCTGAACATGATTGTGATATGTGGCAAATATCATTGCCTTGTGCTTATGGAAACTGACAAATCTCTAGTCTTCGAAGGTTATCGAAGAGGTGTATATGGTAGATTTCTCTGTAGGACCACAACTTGCCATATGTCTTCTAACAAAAGCTTTAGAATGTTGGCTCTAGCATCAAAGGCTAGGGCATGCGGGCATGAGGAACTTGCACACTCTTGTGAAGAAGAAGCATATCTTTGGCATCAAGGGCGTCAAGTTCAAGGAAGATCATCTATGTGGTGCGTGCGAATCCAGGAAGATGACTAGGGCCAAGCATCCCTCAAAGATAATCATGACTACATCACGCCCCTTCGAGCTGCTTCACATGGACTTATTTGGACCCACTCACTACTCTACCATTACTACCACTTCACATCTCTATGGATTCGTTATTGTTGATGATTATTCAAGATACACATGGGTGCACATAATTCTCTAGAAGACTGAAGTGCAGGATATCTTTAGATGCTTTGCCAATCGTTCCATGACCAATTATGGCATCATGATCAAGCACATCGGGAGTGATAATGGCACATAATTCAAGAACACTGGCCTCGACACTTATCTTGATACATTGGTCATCACACATGAGTTCTCTGCTCCATACACACCTCAGCAAAATGGCATCATGGAGCGCAAGAACTGAACCCTCATTGATACGGCACACACGATTCTTGATGAGTACAAGACTCCAAGAAAGTTCTGGCTTGAAGCCATTGATACTGCTTGCCACATCATCAACAGAGTTTATCTTCACAAGTTCTTCAAGAAGACATCCTATGAACTCCTGACTGGTAAGAAGCCAAGCGTTAGCTATTTCAAGTTCCTTGGTGCTAGGTGTTGGATCAAGGATCCACATCGCACTTCAAAATTTGCACTGAAAGCATATGAATGTTTTATGCTAGGGTACGGAAAGGATTCACACACCTACAGAGTCTTCAACCTCTTTCACTATAAAGTGGTTGGAACTGTAGATGTGCGGTTCAATGAGACTAATGGCTCGCAAAGAGAGCACCTGCCAAATGTGCTAGATGAAGCTTCTCCTAGTGTATCTATCAAGCATATGGATACTGGAGAAATCATACCCACCGAGGAACATGCTGAAGAAGAAGTCATCATTTCAGCACCTAATCAACATGAATACAATGCTCAGTCTGAAGACAATGTTGAAGCCGAAGATGACAATCAACAAGAGCAAAGTCTTCGCCCAGCCCATCCTCGTGTGTCCAATGGAGTACAGATTGAGAAGATCATCGATTGTATCAATGCACATGGTCCACTCACTCGTTCAAGAGCAACACATCTAGCAACTTATGTGGGCACTTTGCATTTGTTTCTGTATCTGAACCCAAGAAAGTTCATGAAGCCTTCATGGAACCTGAATGGATTCAAGCTATGTAAGAAGAGCTTCAACAATTTGAGCTGAACAATGTCTAGGAGCTAGTCAAGCGTCTTGATCCTTGCAAGCACAATATCATTGGCACCAAATGAATCTATCACAACAAGCAAGATGAACATGGTCAAGTTGTCAGAAACAAGGCTCATCTTGTTGCTAAAGGTTATACACAAGCGGAAGGAATTGACTTTAATGAAACCTTTGCTCCTATGGCTAGGCTTGAAGCAAACCACAACAACATTCTTCTATACCAAATGGTTGTGAAGAGTGCCTTCCTCAACGGCAAAATTGAAGAAGAAGTATATGTTGCTCAACCTCTTGTTTTTGAAGATACAAAGTGTCCTGATATGCTCTACAACCTCAACAGGGCACTGTATGGCCTCAAACAAGCACCTCGCGCTTGGTATGACACACTCAAAGACTTTCTGAAGAGCAAAGGCATCAAACCTGGTTCGCTAGATCCCACTCTCTTCACAAAGACATTGAAGGAAATATGCCCTAGAGGTAATAATAAAGTTATTATTTATTTCCTTAATTCATGATAAATGTTTATTAATTATTCATGCTAGAATTGTATTAACCGGAAACTTAGTACATGTGTGAATACATAGACAAAACATATAGTCCCTAGTATGGCTCTACTTGACTAGCTCATTAATCAAATATGGTTATGTTTCCCAACCATAGACATGTGTTGTCATTTGATGAACGGGATCACATCATTAGGATAATGATGTGATGGAAATGACCCATCCGTTAGCTTAGCATTATGATCGTAACAGTTTCTTTGCTACTGCTTTCTTCATGACTTATACAAATTCCTCAGACTATGAGATTATGCAACTCCCAAATACCGGCGGAACACTTTGTGTGCTACCAAACATCACAATGTAAATGGGTGATTATAAAGGTTCTCTACAGGTGTCTCCTAAGGTGTTTGTTGGGTTGGCATAGATCGAGATTAGGATTTGTCACTCTGTGTTTCGGAGAGGTATCTCTGGGCCCTCTCGGTAATACTCATCACTATAAGCCTTGCAAGCATTGTAACTAATGAGTTAGTTGCGGGATGAAGTATCACAGAACGAGTAAAGAAACTTGCCAGTAACGAGATTTAACTAGGTATGATGATACCGACGATCGAATCTCGGGCAAGTAACATACCGATGACAAAGGGAACAACGTATGTTGTTATGCGATTTGACCGATAAAGATCTTCGTAGAATATGTAGGAACCAATATGAGCATCCAGGTTCCGCTATTGGTTATTGACCGGAGACGTGTCTCGGTCATGTCTACATAGTTCTCGAACCCGTAGGGTCCGCACGCTTAACGTTTGATGATGATTAGTATTGTGAGTTTATGTGATATGATGTACCGAAGGTTTTCGGAGTCCCGGATATGATCACGGACATGTCGAGGAGTCTCGAAATGGTCGAGACATAAAGATTGATATATTGGAAGGCTATGTTTGGACACCGGAAATGTTTCGGGTGGTTCCGGCATTTTTCCGGAGTACCGGGAGGTTACCGGAACCCCCCGGGGAGTTAATGGGCCTTAATGGGCCATGGTGGAACAGAGGAGGAGGCGGCCAAGCTGGGGTCGCCCCCCCAAGCCCAATCCAAATTGGGAGGGGGGATGGCCCCCCTTTCCTTCTCTCCCTCTCCCTCTTCCTTCTTCTCCTACTCCAACTAGGGAAGGGGGAAACCTACTCCTACTGGGAGTAGGACTCCCCCCCTTGGGCGCGCCATAGAGGGTCGGCCCTCCCCTCCTCCACTCCTTTATATACGGGGGAGGGGGCACCCCATAGGCACACAAGTTGATCAAGTTGATCTTTTAGCCCTGTGCGGTGCCCCTCTCCATAGATTTCCACCTCCGTCATATCGTCGTAGTGCTTAGGCAAAGCCCTGCGCCGGTAACTTCATCATCACCGTCACCACGCCATCGTGCTGACGAAACTCTCCCTCGACGTCAGCTGGATCTAGAGTTCGTGGTATGTCACCGAGCTGAACATGTGCAGATCGCGGAGGTGCCGTATCTTCGGTGCTAGGATGGGTCGGATCATGAAGACGTATGACTAAATCAACTGCATTGTTCATAACGCTTCCGCTTTCGGTCTACGGGGGTACGTAGACAACACTCTCCCCTCTCGTTGCTATGCATCACCTAGATAGTTCTTGCATGTTCGTAGAATTTTTTTTGAAATTACAGTGTTCCCCAACAGACATATGATGGAGAACTGTTTGTATGCCAAATATATGTGGATGACATTATCTTCGGCTGCACAAATAAAAGATATAGTGATGAGTTTGGGCATATGATGCAAGAGCAATATTAGATGTCCATGATGGGAGAGCTGAAATTCTTTCTTGATCTTCAAATCCGTCAACAGAGAAATGGCATCTTCATATCACAAGAGAAATACCTCAAAGATTGCTTGAAGAAGTTTGGAATGCAAGACTGCAAAGGATACACGAAGACAATGCCAACCAAAGGCCAATTGGGCCCCGATGACAATGGTAAAGAGTTCGATCAAAAGGTATAACACTCCATGATAGGTTCTTTATTGTACTTATGTATATCTAGGAGAGATATAATGCTTAGTGTTTGCATGTGTGCCCGATTCCAAGTGGCACCAAAGGAATCACATCACCTTGTGGTGAAGCGAATACTTTGATATTTGGCTCGCACCCCAACGCTAGGATTATGGTATCTAAAGGGCTCATAGTTTGATCTAGTTGGATTCTCAGATGCTGATTATGCTGGTGACAAGGTTTATCGCAAGTCCACATCAGGCACATGTCACTTTCTTGGACGATCTCTAGTCTGTTGGTCTTCAAAGAAGTAGAACTGTGTATCACTCTCCACTGCTGAATCTGAATACGTTGTTGTTGGATCTTGCTACGCTCAGCTTCTCTGGATGAAGCAAACTCTCAAGGATTATGGCATCAACATGAAGCATGTGCCACTCTACTGCGGCAATGAAAACGCCATCAAGATTGCTAACAATCCAGTTCAGCACTCTTGATGGCGAGTGTGTGTGTGTGTGTGTGTGTGTGTTTTATCCTCTACAACATTCGCTTATAGCTATATCTTCAAGTTGCTATTTTCTGAACTAAGTGAATGTGATCGGACACTAACCCCTTCTTTGCTTATCCCTCAAATTCTCTCTGTCTCTTCATATGCATTTTCTTGTCATGCATCGAATGTCTTCATTGTGTCTTTGTCAGCTGAAGATACAAAGACACACATTTAAAACTGCTTTTAATATGCTTATCCTTTTTGCTTGAATACTAGAGAAGCCAGAACGACCACTCGACAAACCAGGCATGTGTGGGGTCGTGGCTCAACTTTCAATAAGTTGCATGCCTGCCACGTGTCCTTCAGATGTGAACCGCCAGGGGCACCTGCGTAATTGCATTGTGCCGCCCTCCTCCTTATAAATACTTCTCCCCTCGTGGGGTGAATAGGCAATTTTTATGAAAGTCTTCAAAACACAGTGGCTTTGAAGACAAACAAGTAAACTGAACCTATATAGTAAGCAGCGGAATGTAAACTACACTAGACAAGCATTAGTCAAGCATACAATACAGTGTAAGCACAAAGACTAACTATAGCTAGGTAGACAGGATTAGGATGGAAGACAGTACAAAGCCAAACAGATATAAGTCTTCACACAGTGAAGTCAAATGAATTAGGCAGGGAAGCAATGACTTCAAGAAGACAAACTGAAGAGTAATGAGAGTAGGGGATAGAACAGTGGCTTGGTGAAGACAAGGATCTGGTAGACCAGTTCCAGTTGTTGTGACAAATGTATGTCTAGTTAAGGGAGGCTGAGATTGAACTCACAAGACCGTGTCTTCACGTTATTCCCCTTGATCTAAAGACACCTAGTCCTCGCCCAATCACTCTGGTAAGTCTTCAAGGTAGACTTCCAAACCTTCACAAACTTCATTCATCGGCAACCCACAATGACTCTTGGATTCTCAGAAGGCGACGCCTAACCGGTTGGAGGATTCACAGTCCTCAAGTGTAACAAGTCTTCATATCACGCGGACAGAAAGACTTCAGTGATGCCTAACGCTCTTTGGCTCTCGGTGTTTGGGCTTAGTCCTCCCAAGGATCACTCTCTCAAATGGTTCGGAGGTGGGTTGCTCTCAAACGACAAAAGCCGTGCACTAACTTTGAGCAGCCACCAATTTATGGTGTAGGGGGTAGGCTATTTATAGCCAAGTGGCAACCCGACCTGATATGTCTGAAATGACCCTGGATCACTAAGGAACCGACACATGTCCAACGGTCGGATTTCAAACACATGCGGCAGCTTGGCTTGGGCTACAAGCAAGGCTAACTCATCCAGCTCTGGATAAGGTTTGCTCTCATTGTCTTCGCTTGAAGACATAGGATTTGGTTGAGCATCCCACTAGTCACTCTGACTTTGTTCACTTGGACCCCACTTAACAGTACGGTGGTTCCAATGACTCGATAAAGAATAAAGCAAACTATGAAACAGTTATGTCTTCGCACTCCATAGTCTTTAAGTGAATATCATCACACGTCATAATATTCATCGTGAATGTCTTCACGAACCACCATTGTCTTCATTGTCTTCACACATTTTTAGGGGTCATCTCTGGTAGGTAAACCGAATCAATGAGGGACTACTACCTGTGTTATCCTACAATTCTCACAAACACATTAGTCCCTCAACCACGTTTGTCGTCAATAATCCAAAACCAACTAGGGTTGGAACTATATGCACTTACAATATACCCATTTTTGGTGATTGATGACAAACTGGTTGAAGTTTTCAATGGGGATTAAAGTATGTGAAAGTTCAGTTTTGTGAGCATTGTCTTAATAGATTACAAGAGGCTCCCCCTGAAGATGTGCATATAAGTAGATTGATTTTGATTGCAAATGCACATGGCAGGTTTTGCTTTGTGGAGGCCATCTTCAATGTATAATGACAATTCATCCTGCATATATGAAAGTAATAAATATAATGATATGCATAATGCAAAATGGACGTCTGCAGAATGACTTCAGGCGAAATTTATCATCGCATCACAACGTAGTAGCAAAAATAGCAGATGACCATCAAGTTTAAGTTTTACAACTCAAGAGACAAATAGTTTAAAAAATGAGAGTTGCAAGCACTTGGCAAAAATTAAGGCAACCACCCCATATGGACACGCTTGAAGACTACCAACCTCATATGCTTCTCCCTGATACGTCTCCAACGTATCTATAATTTTTTATTGTTCCATGCTATTATATTACCCGTTTTGGATGTTTATGGGCTTTACTTTACACTTTTATACCTACTAAC
Source organism: Triticum dicoccoides (assembly GCF_002162155.2). NCBI lineage: Eukaryota > Viridiplantae > Streptophyta > Magnoliopsida > Poales > Poaceae > Triticum > Triticum dicoccoides. Next base: position 278,898,958 of record NC_041385.1, read on the forward strand.
CGGAGGCCCAGCCCAAATTGCTATTTTTTTTTGCCTATTTCAGTGTTTCGAAGAAAATGAATATCAAACGGAGTCCAAACGGGATGAAACCTTCGGGAGCGATCTTTTCGGAACAAATGCAAACCTGGAGACTTGGAGTGGACATCAAGCAACAAACGAGGCGTCCACGAGAGTGCCCGGCACGCCCCCTTGGGGTGGGCACGCCCCCACCCTCGTGGGCCCCTCGAGCATCCACCGACCTACTTCTTCCTCCTATCTATACTCCCGCACCCTGAAAACATCAGAACAGACCACGAAAACCTAATTCCACCACCGCAACCTTCTCTATCCGCAAGATCCCATCTTGGAGCCTTCGCTGACGCTCCACCGGAGGGGGAATCGACCATGGAGGGCCTCTACATCATCTCCAAGGCCTTTCCTATGAGTTTTGAGTAGTTTACCATAGACCTTTGGGTCCATAGTTATTAGCTAGATGGCTTCTCTCTCTTTGAATCTCAATACAAAGTTCTCCTCGATCTTCTTGGAGATCTATTCGATGTAACTCTTTTTGCGGTGTGTTTGTCGAGATCCGATGAATTGTGGGTTTATGATCAAGTTTATCTAGAGAAATATTTGAATCACCTCTAAATTCTTTTATCTATGAATAAAATATCTTTAAGAGTCTCCTCAAATTATCAGTTTGGTTTGGCCTACTAGATTGATCTTTCTTGCAATGGGAGAAGTGCTTAGCTTTGGGTTCAATCTTGCGGTGTCCTTTCCAGTGACAGCAGGGGAAGCAAGGCACGTATTGTATTGTTGCCATCGAGGATAAAAAGATGGGGTTTATATCATATTACATGAGTTTATCCCTCTACATCATGTCATCTTTCTTAATGTGTTACTCTGTTCTTCATGAACTTAATACTCTAGATGCAGGCAGGAGTCGGTTGATGTGTGGAGTAATAGTAGTAGATGCAGAATCATTTCGATCTACTTGTCACGGACGTGATGCCAATATACATGATCATGCCTAGATAATATCATAACTATTCGCTTTTGTATCAATTGCTCGACAGTAATTTGTTCACCCACCGTAATACTTATGCTATCTTGAGAGAAGCCACTAGTGAAACCTATGGCCCCCAGGTATATCTTTTATCGTATAAGTTTTCCATCTACTTTTATTTGCATCTTTACTTTTCCATCTATATCATAAAAATACCAAAAATATTTATCTTATCATATTATCTCTATCATATCTCACTTTCGCAAGTGCCCCTGAAGAGTTTGACAACCCATTTATTGCGTTTGTTGCGAGGTTCTTGTTTGTTTGTGTAGGTGCGTGGGACTTTTGAGGAGCCTCCTACTGGATTCATACCTTGGTTCTCAAAAACTGAGGGAAATACTTACACTACTTTGCTGCATCGCCCTTTCCTCTTCAAGGAAAACCAACGCAAGCTCAAGACATAGCAAGAAGGATTTCTGGCGCTGTTGCCGGGGAGGTCTTCGCTCAATTCAAGACATACCAAAGTACCCATCACAAAATCATCTCCCTCGCATTACATTATTTGCCATTTGCCTCTTGTTTCCCTCTCCCCGACTTCACCCTTGTCGTTTTATTCGCCCTCTCTTTCCCATTCTTCTCTCTCTTTCGCTTGCCTTTTTGTTTGCTTGTGTGTTGGATTGCTTGTCACGATGGCACAAGATAATACCAAATTGTGTGACATTTCCAATACGAATAATAATGATTTCCTTAGCACTCTGATTGCTCCTCTTATTGATGTTGAGTCTTGTGAAATCAATGTTGCTTTGCTGAATCTTGTTATGAAAGATCAATTCTCCGGCCTTCCTAGTGAAGATGCCGCTACCCATCTAAACAACTTTGTTGATTTGTGTGAGATGCAAAAGAAGAAAGATACAGATAATGAAAGATACAGATAATGATATTGTTAAATTGAAGTTATTTCCATTTTCACTTAGAGATCGTGCTAAAATTTGGTTTTCGTCTTTGCCTAAGAATAGTATTGCTTCATGGAATAAGTGCAAAGATGCTTTTATCTCTAACTATTTTCCTCCCGCTAAGATCATCTCTCTTAGGAACGATATTATGAATTTTAAATAACTTGATCATGAGCATGTTGCCCAATCTTGGGAAAGAATGAAATTAATGATTCGCAATTGCGCTACTCATGGTTTGAACTTATGGATGATCATAAAAAAAATTTATGCCGGATTGAATTCTGCTTCTAGAAATCTTTTAGATTCGGCCGCGGGAGGCACTTTTATGGAAATTACCTTAGGAGAAGCTACTAAACTCCTTGATAACATTATGGCAAATTATTCTCAATGGCACACTGAAAGATCTACTAGTAGAAAATGCATGCTATAGAAGAAATTAATGTTTTGAGTGGAAAAATGGATGAACCTATGAAATTGTTTGCTACTAAGAGTGTTCCTATTGATCCTAATGATATGCCTTTGTCTACTGATTGAAAATAATAATGAATCTATGGATGTGAATTTTGTTGGTAGGAATAATTTTGGTAAAAACGCTTAGAGGAAACTTTAATCCTAGATCGTTCCCTAGTAGTTCCTCTAATAATTATGGAAATTCCTACAACAACTCTTATGGAAATTTTAGTAATATGCCCTCTGATTTTGAGAATAGCGTTAAAGAATTTCTGATCTCTCAAAAGAATTTTAATTCTTTGCTTGAAGAAAAATTGCTTAAAGTTGATGATTTGGCTAGGAATGTTGATAGGCTTTTGCTTGATGCTGATTCTTTGAAAGTTAGATCTACTCCACCTAAGCATGATATCAATAAGTCTCTCAAATCTATGAGAATTTCCAGCGATGAGTGCAAATAAAGAACCGCTAGGTTGTGTGCTAAGAAAGATTGCTTTGTAAATGCGTGTTCTTCTAGTTTCCATGAAAATAATGATGAAGATCTAAAAGTTATTGATGTGTCCCCTATTAAATCCTTGTTTTGTAATATTAATCTTAATAATGATGGGACTTGAGATGAGTCAACTTTAGCTAATAGGCGTCCCAATGATTCCGAGTTTTTAGATCTTGATGCTAAATTTGGTAAAAGTGGGATTGGAGAGGTCAAGACTTTAAATAGCATTGAACCACTATCTTGGGTTTCAAGGAATTTAATTATGATAATTGTTCTTTAATAGATTGTATTTCCTTGTTGCAATCCGTATGGAATTCTCCTCATGCTTATAGTCAAAATAAAGCTTTTACCAAACATATTGTTGATGCCTTGATGCAATCTTATGAGAAAAAACTTAATTTGGAAGTTTCTATACCTAGAAAACTTTATGATGAGTGGGAATCTACTATAAAGATTAAAATTAAAGATCATGAGTGATATGCTTTATGTGATTTGGGTGCTAGTGTTTCCATGATTCCGAAAACTTTATGTGATGTGCTAGGTTTCCATGATTTTGATGATTGCTCTTTAAATTTGCAACTTGCGGATTCCACCATTAAGAAACCTATGGGAAGGATCAATGATGTTCTTATTGTTTCAAATAGGAATTATGTGCCTGTAGATTTTATCGTTTTTGATATAGATTGAAATCTTTCATGTCCTATTATTCTTGGTAGACCTTTTCTTAGAACGATTGGTGCAATTATTGATATGAAGGAAGGGAATATTAGATTCCAATTTCCCTTAAGGAAAGGCATGGAACACTTTAGAAGAAAGAAAGTCAAATTACCTTATGAATCTATCATGCAAGCTACTTATGAATTGAGTGCCAAAGATGGCACTACTTAGATATATCCTCACTTTTATGCCTAGCTAGGGGCGTTAAACGATAGCGCTAGTTGGGAGGCAACCCAATTTTATTTTTGTTTCTTTCTTTTTGCTTCTTTTTAGTAATAAATATTTCATCTAGCTTATGTTTAGATGTGTTTTCATGTGTTAATTAGTGTTTGTGGCAAGTAGAACCTATAGGATAACCTACGGTGATAGTTAATTTGATTCTGCTGAAAAACAGAAACTTGTGCACGCACGAAAATAATTTTAGTAATTAACAGAATGGTGATTTGGCGTTGATTCTTTTTTTTGTAGATTAATAGACAAATTTCCCAGGACTTCCTATTTTTGTAGGAGTTTTAAAGTTCCATAAGTATTCGAAAGTTACATATTTCTACAGACTGTTCTGTTTTTGACAGATTCTATTTTTCGTGTGTTGTTTGCTTATTTTGATGCATCGATGGCTAGTATCAAGGGGTATGAACCATAGAGAATTTGGAATACAGTAGGTTTAACACCAATATAAATAAAGAATGAGTTCATTACAGTATCTTATGTGGTGGTTTTTCTTTCTTGCACTAACGGAGCTTATGAGATTTCCTGTTGAGTTTGGTGAAGTTTTCAAGTTTTGGGTAAAGATTTGATGGACTATGGAATAAGGAGTGGCACCCATGGCACTAACAGAGCTTATGAGATTTCCTTAAGCTTGGGGATGCCCATGGCACACCAAGATATTCAAGGAGAACCAAAAGCCTAAGCTTGGGGATGCCCCGGAAGACATCCCCTCTTTCGTCTTTGTCTATCGGTAACTTTACTTTGAGCTATATTTTTATTCGCCACATGATATGTGTTTTGCTTGGAGCGTCATGTATGATATGAGTCTTTGATTTTTATATTTCCGCAATAATACTTGATGTACACACCTTTTGGGAGAAACCCACATGATTTAGAATTTATTAGAATACTCTATGTGCTTCACTTATATCTTTTGAGCTAGATAGTTTTGCTCTATGTGCTTCACTTATATCTTTTAGAGCACAGCGGTGGTTTAACTTTGAAGAAATTGTTGATCTCTCATGCTTCACTTATATTATTTTGAGAGTCTTTTAGAACAGCATGGTATTTGCTATAAAATTGGTCCTAGAATGATGGGCATCCAAGTTGGATATAGTAAAAACTATCATAGGAAGTGAATTGGACGATATGATCAATTTGATACTTGATAATTGTTTTGAGATGTGAGGATGGTGATATTAGAGTCATGCTAGTTGGGTAATTGTGAATTTAAAGAATGCTTGTGTTAAAGTTTGTGATTCCCATAGCATGCACGTATGGTGAACCGCTTTGTGATGAAGTTGGAGCACAATTTTATTTATTGATTGTCTTCCTTATGAGAGGCGGTCGGGGACGAGCAATGGTCTTTTCCTACCAATCTATCCCCCTAGGAGCATGCGCGTGTTTTCAATGGCTTGTAGAGTTCTTTATGACTAATGTTGAGTCCATGGATTATACGCACTCTCACCCTTCCACCATTGCTAGCCTCTCTTGTGCCGCGCAACTTTCGCCGGTACCATACACCCACCATATACCTTCCTCAAAACAGCCACCATACCTACCTATTATGGCATTTCCATAGCCATTCCGAGATATATTGCCATGCAACTTTCCACCGTTTTGTTTATTATGACACGCATCATCATTGTCATATTGCTCTTTGCATGATCATGTAGTTGACATCGTATTTGTGGCAAAGCCACCTTCATAATTTTTCATACATGTCACTCTTGATTCATTGCATATCCCGGTACACCGCCGGAGGCATTCATACAGAGTCATATTTTGTTCTAAGTATCGAGTTGTAATCTTGAGTTGTAAGTAAATAAAAGTGTGATGATCTTCATTATTAGAGCATTGTCCCAAGTGAGGAATGGATGATGGAGACTATGATTCCCCCACAAGTCGGGATGAGACTACGGACCTTACGAGAAAAAAGAGAATGGCTAAATAAAAAAAGGAGAAAGGCCAAATAAAAAATGAGAGAAAAAGAGAGAAGGGACAATGCTACTATCCTTTTTACCACACTTGTGCTTCAAAGTAGCACCATGATCTTCATGATAGAGAGTCTCCTATGTTGTCACTTTCATATACTAGTGGGAATTTTTCATTATAGAACTTGGCTTGTATATTTGAATGATGGGCTTCCTCAAAATGCCCTAGGTCTTCGTGAGCAAGCAAGTTGGATGCACACCCACTTAGTTTATTTTGTTGAGCTTTCATACATGTATAGCTCTAGTGCATCTGTTGCATGGCAATCCCTACTCACTCACATTGATATCTATTAATGGGCATCTCCATAGCCCGTTGATACTCCTAGTTGATGTGAGACTATCTTCTCCTTTTTTGTCTTCTCCACAACCACCATTCTATTCCACATATATTTCTATGTCCATGGCTCACGCTCATGTATTGCCTGAAAGTTGAAAAGGCTTGAGATTACTAAAGTATGAAACAATTCCTTGGCTTGTCATCGGGGTTGCGCATGATTAAATACTTGGTGTGATGAAGATAGAGCAACAACCAGACTATCTGATTTTGTAGGGATAACTTTCTTTAGCCATGCTATTTTGAGAAGACAAGATTGCTTTATTAGTATGCTTGAAGTATTACTATTTCTTATGTCAATATGAACTTTTATTTTGAATCATTTGGATCTGAACATTCATGCCACAATAAAGAAAATTACATTGAGAATTATGCTAGGTAGCATTCCACATCAAAAATTATGTTTTTATCATTTACCTACTCGAGGACGAGCAGGAATTAAGTTTGGGGATGCTTGATACGTCCCCAACGTATCTAATTTTTTTTATTGTTCCATGCTATTATATTACCCGTTTTGGATGTTAATGGGCTTTACTTTACACTTTTATATCATTTTTGGGACTAACCTACTAACTGGAGGCCCAACCCGAATTGCTGTTTTTTTTGCCTATTTCAGTGTTTCGGAGAAAAGGAATATCAAACGGGATGAAACCTTCGGGAGCGATCTTTTCGAAACAAATGCAAACCTGGAGACTTGGAGTGGACGTCAAGCAACAAACGAGGCAGCCACGAGGGTGCCTGGCACGCGCCCTGGGGGTGGGCGCACCCCCCACTGTCATGGGCCTCTCGAGCGTCTACCGACCTACTTCTTTCTCCTATATATACTCCCGTACCCTGAAAACATCAGAGCAGACCACAAAATCCTAATTCCACCACCGCAACCTTCTGTATCCGCGAGATCCCATCTGGGAGCCTTCGTCGGCGCTCCACCGGAGGGGGAATCGACCACGGAGGGCCTCTACATCATCTCCAAGGCCTCTCCTATGAGTTGTGAGTAGTTTACCACAGACCTTTGGGTCCATAGTTATTAGCTAGATGGCTTCTTCTCTCTCTTTCAATCTCAATACAAAGTTCTCCTCAATCTTCTTGGAGATCTATTCGATGTAACTCTTTTTGCGGTATGTTTGTTGAGATCCGATGAATTGTGGGTTTATGATCAAGTTTATCTATGAGAAATATTTGAATCTCCTCCAAATTCTTTTATGTGTGATTAAGTTATCTTTGCAAGTCTCTTCGAATTATCAGTTTGGTTTGGCCTACTAGATTGATCTTTCTTGCAATGGGGGAAGTGCTTAGCTTTGGGTTCAATCTTGCAGTGTCATTTCCCAGTGACAGCAGGGGCAGCAAGGCACTTATTGAAATGTTGCCATCGAGGATAAAAAGATGGGGTTTATATCATATTGCATGAGTCTATCCCTCTACATCATGTCATCTTCCTTAATGTGTTACTCTGTTCTTCATGAACTTAATACTCTAGATGTAGGCAAGAGTCGGTCGATGTGTGGAGTAATACTAGTAGATGCAGAATCATTTCGATCTACTTGTCACGGACGTGATGCCTATATACATGATCATGCCTAGATAATCTCATAACTATTCTCTTTTCTATCAATTGCTCAACAGTAATTTGTTCACCCACCGTAATACTTATGCTATCTTGAGAGAAGCCACTAGTGAAACCTATGGCCCCCGGGTCTATCTTTTATCATATAAGTTTTCCATCTACTTTTATTTGCATCTTTACTTTTCCATCTATATCATAAAAATACCAAATATTTATCTTATCATATTATCTCTATCAGAGCTCACTTTCGCAAGTGGCCGTGAAGGGATTGACAACCCCTTTATTGCGTTGGTTGCGAGGTTCTGTTTGTTCGTGTAGGTGCGCGGGACCTTTGAGGAGAATCCTACTGGATTGATACCTTGGTTCTCAAAAACTGAGGGAAATACTTATGCTACTTTGCTGCATCACCCCTTCCTCTTCAACGAAAATCAACGCAAGATCAAGACTTAGCACTCCCCCTTTTTTCAGTAAGGACCAAAAAGGTTTGAAGACATAGAGTTTCTACATGTTCCCAGGTGGATACGGAGTTGGAGCAGTACGGTCGACATTGGAGTTAGGTGGTGCAGAAGGGTCTGGCAGCATCTTGATGCAGTGAAGCTAATGCTGGTGAAGTGGCATCATCTTCTTCATTGATGACTCTCGCAACAATAGTTGCAGCAGAAGATGAGTACTCAAAATCTTCAATAGAAGGTGTTGGACGCCAACTTGCAGGTTGTAGTGGCCTGGAGTCAAACTTGAATTTCTTAGTGAAGCCATCTTCGTGAAGATCATCTTCAGAGAAGAGCAAGGTAAGGTTCTTCGAGGACCGGCGACAGGCTTCATGAGCAACGAAGGAGTTCTTGGTGGCCAGATTGCGAATGTGATTGACATCCACTAGAGGACCCTGCATTTGGCGTTTCAGCCATTCATGATTATTATCCTGCTTCTTAGGCAAAGATATCAGACGCTCACAGTCACTAAGGACACGTGAACGCTTACGAGGCCTTTGAGCAATTGTACTGGCAGTGGCTTCAGTATTGGCGCGATGTGGCATACACAAAGTTCTAGCCAGGGGATAGTCAGGAGTAGCAGAGTTTGGTACATGAATGCCTTCAATAGGTTGAGTGAAGCTTTGATATTCAACATTCTGCAGATGGAGTGGCTTCTTTGCTTGATCAGAGTAGATGGCTTCATAGGACATGTCAACTTTAGGCAGGAATATGACATGATTGCATGCTAAAGGTTGATAGTCAGTTGCGGAATGAAGCTTGATTAGGCGCATAATCCAGGGAGCATAAAACTTCAGGCCAAACAGATAAATTCCAGAAGCAGCCAGCTGGGGGATGATGAAATCCCGAGAGTTGAATCTTATGCCATTGACAATATAGAAGACCAATGTCTTCATGGCGCCTTTGAGTGTAGCTCCAGAAGAGTTGCCTTTGATTGGCCACAGAGTACGCCTCAGAATGTGATAGACTGTGTGGGGCAAGTACTCGACGTCTTTGACAAAGAACTCTTTAGGGTATTCAGCGTCTTGGGGCAATGGCTTCTTCATGCTCAGCATCTGACTCATATTTGCCTCGGGCTTCTGAAAGATGCTCCGCAGTTCATCTTGATAGAGCTGACAACCTGGTTCATATAACTCACCAGGAGTGGGCAGGGAAGTAAACTCAACGATGTCCTGAGCTTTGGCTTCATGATGAACATCTCCTGTCATCCACTCAGGGATCCAAGTCTTCGGATCCCTGTTGTAGCCTCGAATGTGCAAAGTTACATAGAACTGTAGCAAAAGCTCTTCATTCCAGTGCTCCTTGTGAGTCACAAAAGACAGCAGCACAACATCTCTGAAACAATCAATTGCCTCTTCAAGGCATGGCAGCCCAGCAACAACATCACAATCCAGACGCTTATGAGGAAAAATCCGGTCTTGGTTGTATATGATGTAAGAGTAATAGCTTTGTTGTTGTCGGCTCCAAAACCTGTCAGAGGAGATCTCGGGCTTCATGTATGGGTTCTTGGCGCTGTAGAAGAATGTGTTGTGCTCTCTAAAGCTTTGAAAACTAAACAAGCCGTATGTTGTTGCAGCACTAGGAAGCCTTGGAAGTCTCTACTTTGGCTTCATAGTTTGAGGCCTCTGCTCCACGTGATAATCATATTGTGGCCCAGGAGCAGTGGGTAGAACCATTATAGGCCATCTGACAGTTACCAACTCACCTTGATAAAATGCGTGTTCCATGGTATGAGGTCATGGTGGAGGAATGGCGTCATCAGTAGTGATTGGCTGTTCAATGTTGTCAGTTGCTGCATTGGCTTCGGGCTGCACATTGTCTTCAGCCATGATAGTGTCATCGGCTTCAGTGGTGTTGTTAGTGGCAGCCACATTGGTTTCAACCTCCATCTCTTCAACGACCGGAGGGTCTGGCACAAGCACATTCTTGGCTTGTATGACCGGATCACTGGCAGGGGGAGTAGCTTCTCCTTCTTCTTCTTTTTCTTCATCAGCTGATGCAGCTGGAATGTCTTCAACAGCTTTTGCGTCGGACTCTTGAGCAGTCTCAGAGGGGGTGGCGTTAGGGAACACATGACGTGCTACTGAGCCGGTTGGTTGCACATCCTCCTCTTGTATGCTTGACATGGATGCCACAGACCTGGGACCTCTACGAAGCCTCCTGAAGGAAGGCGACGCCTGTGGTGAGGGGATAGTGAAATCAAAGTCGTCGGGACTTTGTTTTTGAGTCTCAAGCACCAAAGTGGTGACTTGAGCTAGAGGAGTGCACAGAATAGCTTCATTTCCATAGGCATATCCTGAGTGATTGGCATCACAAGACGAGGAGTTAGAGGACGACCAATACTGATCAATTCACTGCTCGTCGGAGCAGGCGATGATACCTTGGGAGTTGGTTCAAGCTAAGGAAGGACTTCATCATCACTCACATTGTCTTCATCACCAATGTCTTCAGCTGCGTTGGGGTCAGCAGCTAGAACTTCTTTAGCTTCTGGAGCCTCTGTGGAAGCAGGCTCATAGATTACAAGGCGGTGCTCGTGGTTGGCAAAGGCATGTAAGGCAACAGAGATGGGTTCAACAATGAGGGGCTCGGGGGGGGGGGGGAGCAGCACGCTCTTTTCTGGAAGACTTTGAAGCCTTTGTCATCAACTTCTTCTTGGAGGGAGCATCATCAGATGTGTCACATCCCTAGAATATTGTTTGTAGATAGTTGCATCTTCATCAGGCATCATATTTAAATTTCTGAAACATGAATTGAGGATTGTTGAAGCCTCAAAACTTTAATTAAAAGCAGGGCAAAAGAACCCTGGAAAATGCATTCAATGATTCCAAAATGGCCTTAACTAATGTTGGTTATATTTTGGCCAGGGTTTTACACCAAACCAAAAATAATGAACATTTTGAGTAATATTTTGAGCATTGAATTTAAATCATATTCTATTTGAATTTGGAATTATATTCATAATATATAATGAATATATTTTCAAATGACCTGAGATATTTTTTTGTATTTGTGAAAAAGTCCATCAAGTGACTTAAAATATCCAGGGGAGTTTTGGCACTGTTTTCAAATTTGTTTGAATTTGAATTCAGTGGCAACTAAATAAGAAAAACAAAACAGAACAGAAATAAGAGAGAGAGAGAGAGAAGGACTTACCTGGCGCTCACCGAAGCCCACCTGGACAGCCCAACACTGTGCAGCCCAACCACCAGGGGGCATGCCTGTCTTCTTCCCGTGCCAGCGCACGAAGCAGCTCGGTGGCGAGCACCGCCACCGCGCTTGGCCACCTCCTGCCTGGTTGCCTCCCTCCTCGACGCCCGGAGACGCCACGCGCATCCCCGACCCCCTCTCACTTCTCCCTCGCTCTCTGGACCTCCCTCCCCATCGCTCCTCTGCTTCCCCTCCTGCGACCGAATGGAGCCCGTCGCCGCCGACCAGCGCTCGCGCGGCCACAGCCACCGTCTCGCCTCCCCGACGCCTCCCAAAGCTCCGCTGTTCCGCCCTCGTCCTCCTCGTCGTCTCACGCGACCAGAAGGGCCCCGAGCAGCCGCCATCGTCATCGTCTTCAAGCTTCGGCCCCGGCGCCCTTCTCCGTCGATTCGGCCACTCCGGCGCGCCCCCGAGCCCACTAACCCTCCCTGCAGCTCCGCGGTGAGCCTTTGACCCGATTCCCCCTCTCCCCGTGCCCTATCTCCCTCTCTAGCCGCCGTTCACAACGAGCCGAGAGCTCTTCGCCGACGGCCATGGCGCCGCCGCGGCCACAGTTGCTGCCGCCCGTGTTTGAGCACGTGTCTGCGCTCAGCGTGGTCCCAGGAGCCCAGAACAAGCATCCGTTCGTCCTCTCGTCAACCGTAGCCTCGTTTCCGTCGAGGTCCGAACCTCGGCCGCCGCCGCGAGCCTGATTCCGGCGAGCCCGCTCGACCTCAGCCCCTCCCGCTTGCTTAGATGGATACGGCTGAGCGCCAGCTACGCGTAGATGATCGCTGCCGCTGTTTTGGTCGCCGGAGGGCGTTTCCCGAGCCCTCCGCCGCGCCTGGACTCGCCGGCGGCTAAACGCCGGCGACCGCTGACCCGATGACCGGCGTGGGTTGACCCCACTGCCCGGTTTGACCCCCTCTCTCTCACTGACCTGCGGGCCCCGCCCGGCTAATTAAGTTAGGTTAGTATTAACTAAGCTAGGTTAGTTTAGTTAGACACTGACACTCGGGACCCACCGGTCAGAGTTTGACCGGACTGTGCCACGTTGACCTACTGACGTCATCATGACATCAGGATGACGCAGTAATGTTTTCTGGATTTGTTTTTATTCAGAAAATTCCAGAAAATGCCTAAAACTTCTAAAATTCATAGAAATTCAACCGTAACTCCAAATTAAATAATTTATATATGAAAAATTATCAGAAAAATTCAAGGAATCCATCTGTACCATTTTCATGCATGTTTGAACAATGGTTGTCCTCTGTTTTGGACAAAACAAATAAAGGGCATTTAAATAATCATATATGGGGTTGGAAATTGAATCTTGTATTCAAACCAACTTCATTTAAATCATAGCTATGTGCATTAGCCCAAAACACATTCATATTGCCATGTCATAGCATGCATCATATTGTGCATTGCATTGATCGTGCTTCTTCTGTGTTTGCCGGTATTTGTCCCCTCTCGATAGACGTGATACCGATGATGTGATCGTTGACACTGATGAAGACTCAATGTTATCTTCAGAAGTGCCAGGCAAGCAAAACCCCTTTGTTCATTCCGATACAATCCTATTCTCTCGCTCCTGCTCTCTTTTAATGCATTAGGACAACTACGATTCAACTGTTACTTGCTGCGGTAACTGAACCTCTTTATCCTTTGCATGACCTGTCATTGCCACAGTAAATAGATGAAACCCACTAGCATGAGTAGGAGTTGTTTGAGCCCTGTTGTGCCTACTCATTCATGTTTGTTTGTCATGCCTGCTACTGCTTAGAGTTGAGTCAAGTCTGATTCATCGGGGATGAATCAGAGGTGTGTGAACATGTCCTACTGTGTGTGAGCTAAGTGTGTGAACACGATTTGGTAAAGGTAGCGGTGAGAGGCCATGTAGGAGTACATGGTGGGTTGTCTCATTGCAGCCGTCCTCAGGAACTGAGTTCTATGTTTGTGATCCATGATTCAACTACTACCATACATTGGGCCCTGAAATATGACCCCGCTCGACTTCTTATTCACCCTAGTCCTCTGTCCAGGAGTTGCAAGTAGTTTCTGGTGTTTGTAGTATGCTGGAGGCCGTGGACAGCGCTGACCGTAGGGGTGGGCTGTGATGCGGTAGGCACGTGGCCGGGTATACCGGGCGCCCGTTTGGTGTCACGGAACCCTGTTCACATCGTTTGTGGCTGTGAGCGAAACTCCGGCCGGATCTCCTCATGGATGGAACCCGAATAGGCGATAAACCTGGACTAGAGACTTGAGTGTTTAGGTAGGTCGTGGTCTACACCCACGTCGGCTTTCACTTGAAGTCTGCCGAGCACATGTCGTGTGCAGACGCTAAGTGGTGGAAACATGTATGAAGAAGTACACCCCTGCAGGGTTAATATGATCTATTCGAATAGCCGTGTCCGCGGTAAAGGACTTCTGGGTTGCTTATATCAGTTCATAGACAAGTGAAAGTGGATACTCTAAAATACGCAAGATAAGCGTGAGTGCTATGGATGGCGTTCTCGTAGGGAGACGGGAGCGGATCCATAGTGGTGTATTGATATGGTGAATATGTGGACTCGTGTGCGCCACCTCAAAGAGTTACATTGCAGTCGTAGTTTAGGATAGCCACCGAGTCAAAGCTGGCTTGCTGCAGTTAAACCCCACCATCCCCTTGTTGAAAATGATGCATATGTAGTTAGTTCTGATGTAAGTCTTGCTGGGTACATTTGTACTCACGTTTGCCTATTTTATGTTTTTGCAGAGAGACCTCAGTCTCACTAGTAGTTCCGTATGGTCTTCAACGTTTAGCTTGTTACCTCAGCTACGATCTTGTGCCCTCGGCAGGATCTGGTAGATATTCAGGCTTCTCAGCCTTTTTCATTTCTAGATGTCTGTACTCAGACATGTTAAGCTTCCGCATGTGCTTTGACTTGTATGCTCTGATTGTTGGGTCATGAGACCCATGTTTGTAATATCTCGCTCCTCGGAGCCTATTGAATAAATTACTTGAGTCGTAGAGTCATGTTGTGATGCCATGTTGTATTTGCACATATCGAGCATATTGTGTGTATGTTATTGAAATGCTTGGTATGTGTGGGATCTGACCATCTAGTTGTTTATCTTTAGTAGCCTCTCTTACGGGGAAATGTCTCCTAGTGTTTCCACCGAGCCATGGTAGCTTGCTACTGCTCCGGAACACTTAGGCTGGCCGGCATGTGTCCATCTTCGTTCCTGTGTCTGTCCCTTCGGGGAAATGTCACGCGATGAATACCGGAGTCCTGTTAGCCCGCTACAGCCCGGTTCACCGGAGTCCTGCTAGCCCAGTGCTACAGCCTGGATTCACTTGCTGATGACCGACACGTTCGATGCTGGGTCATGGATGCCTGTCCCTGTAAGTCTGTGCCACTTTGGGTTTACGACTAGCCATGTCAGCCCGGGCTCCTTATCATATGGATGCTAGCGACACTGTCATATACGTGTGCCAAAAGTCGCAAACGGTCCCGGGCAAAGGTAAGGCGACACCCGTGGGAATACCGTGCGTGAGGCCGCAAAGTGATATGAGGTGTCACATGCTAGATCGATGTGGCATTGAGTCGGGGTCCTGACAGCGTTGGTATCAGAGCTTGACTGCCTGTAGGATTACCAAGTCAAACTGGTCGAAGTTGAGTCTAGAAATTCTTTAGTTATATAAGGGAATTTATTGTGGGATGGAACGTAAGGCTCTTTTTACTCCTTATACCTTATGCCCTTCTGATCTGAGTCATCTTATCTTTCCTACGGGGATTAAGAACTAGGCTATCTCTTCTTGCTATTAGGACCACGTGTTACTAATCAGTAGACTTATAAGATTGTTGGATTAAGCCTCAGTTCAGTTTCTACCTTTGTATGTTAATTATTGATCTCGAGACCTTGATATTGTGCTTCTGAGTGGTTATGCCACCATTTTTGTGAATGTCTCAAGTCTTTTCTGAGCATTTACAGCCGTTATGCTGTCCGAGTCATTCCAGGTTTCTAAATAGTCTGATGCATTTGCAAAATCCTTTCCCTCTGGTTTCGATGCTCCTTTATGCCAGCTCAATCACACTAATTGTTGAGTTGAGGTATTCTACTGCCTCGACCTTTATGTTGGAATAATTATTATGACCCTAGGTGTCTCAGGGGATCATCTAGTGGTCTAGCCATGATTTGTGTCCTAGTGTGATGATTCTGGCCTTTATTCTCGAAAGCATTCCGTGATGCTACTTAGGAGTAGGTATTCTATTCCTGGGGTTTGAACCCGAGATTCATCCTACTTACATCATGTTGATAGTGTTGCTAGTTCCTTTAGGATAATAGTAACCTTTGCGATAGTCCTCGAGGTTCATGGTACATCCTTCTTCCAATTACCATGAATCATTCTTGGCAGGAGTTCTTCTGAACCAAAAGATGACAACAAGAGCGCTCTCGATGAGTTCTCCATGCTATATTGTGACTCTGCCAGCTCAACCTTTCTGCATGGGTTATCCGGAAGAATTATGTTGAACTTGGTTCGACATACTAATTTATGCATCCACAACTCAGAAAGTTATATGTTCCTTTGAGTTGTCTCTCTTTAGTTGCATTCTGACCCTCGTCTATCAATTGATAGTCAAGAGTATGCGTGCGTTCGTTTATCGATGCATATTACTCTTGTGGTCCGTCAAGCCATTCTATCGCGGAATGACTAGGAGAAACAAACTCCAGTACCTCTTCCATATCCAGGATTGGGTCAAAGAAGTTGTGCTCCGCAGATCAAATTGCTAATCCATCTTTTGTTCTGTTCTACCTTGGAGTATTACCATCTTTATATCGGGATTGTTATAGGAATTGCACACCATCCTATGAACTCTTGGTACAGTGATACTTCTTGCCATCATTAGTCATTCCTCGGTCTTCGTGTTGATGCAACCGGAATACCGACAAATGAATTGTGATGTGTGAAATCAATACGCCTAGCAACCTCGTTGCTGGGTAGTTAAAGGACAATAATTTCATTCTTAGTGTGTTGGTTATTGAATCATCATTCTAAGATTGATCGTGCTACCTAGTCCATTCTCCTGGTTCACTCCTCGATCGATGAGTTAGGATTATTTCAAATCCTTGCTCTATTGATCATATCGTCTTGCCCTGAAAAGCAAGATTGTTCTCGAGCTTAGTAACATACCGGTGGTTCGTGATTTTCTGAATATCTTCTCAGAAGTATTACCAGGTTGTCACCTGACCGCTATGTTGAGTTCGTGATCAAGTTGGTTTATTCCTGTAAACCACCCCTTCTCCAAGAATCCGTGTTGGATACCCTGAGCTAGTTGGATAAGCTAAACAACAACTTGGAGAGTCGGAAGATAAAAGCTTGTCTGACTTAGTTCATGTTAAGGGATATCTTTGTGTGTGTGTGTGTGTGTGTGTTGAAGAAAGATGATATCTTCATCAATTGGTCCTTGTGAACAATTGTTGGATCTATTATCTTACCCAAACCTTTGATTGAGTATGGGCTATCCTCAAACCAAGTCAGAACCAACGATGTTCGTAATGTTGTCTTACTCGTGGATTTTCCTCGAGCATACACCATTACATCTTTTGGTCTGATCAATGCTATCACTGTGTTCACTTAACTATAGAATTCCTTTTATATGGAAACCTGGATGAATTGTTGTTGAGCCCATCGACAACATCCTTGCTTTCTCCATAAATTTTGCTGAACATTAAGTTAGTGTTGGAAACTTTTGAAGCATTTGTTCATGCTAGCTCATGAAGCATATGTTCGGGTGTAAGAAGTGACTTCCTCTAGTTCATGTGCATTTGATGCATAGTTGCCGCCGTGAATTTGAGAAAGTCAATGTTGCTTCCTCTGGAATCATCGCAAGTCATTCATGCACACATGCGAAGTATTCTGTGGTTCGGAGACTTGCAACCTCCATTCCATAGGTGTCCCGAGCACACCAAGCCACTGATTGATTTGTTCAAGGAGAAGGAGTTCCTTCATAAGAGCTAATCCGGACTTATGTAGGGATTTCGATACCCTCGTTGATGGTTCCCCCTCCTGAACTCGGTAGTGTTTTATTGTAAGACTACCATGTGGGCATGCTTGTCTAGGACAACGTGTTCACATGTTTGTAGCAGATCCAGCTCATGTTTTGGAGCTTGCTATGGTAGTTCATTCCCCGAGAATCTCGCAACGTCATCTCGTCGATTTGTGTTGCAAACTTTCATTTTTCTTCCTAGACTCGATGAGTCTGGAATATCCTGACACCAACCAGATCTGAATCTCAAGCAGATATGATGGTTGGAATATTTCCCAAGAATTATAATATTGGTCGCGCGATAACCGGTAAAGTGGATGTCGTGGCCAACACACCCAGCCGGAAGACCTGTTATTATAATATCTTGATTGATGAAGTTGGCCACCTCCCCATAGGGATTTCGTAGGATTTACTCCTTAGCTGCCCCTATGGATTTCTGAGATCCCGAAGTCCGACCTTTTTACTTGATGTTCTAGATATTAAACCATATCTATGAATGGGTTACACTAGCACATCAAGAAGAACATTAGAAGCGGAGTGCTAAATGTCTCTCGGTCGATCATCCAGACTTTATTTCCTTGGCCCCGCCAAGGGTGAAATCTGAGAAAGTGTTATCTTCCTTTGCATCTGCATCATCCATCATCATTCATCATGGTAGCAAGTTGTGTTGCCAGGATCCTTGACACGGATGTTGCTAAAACCTTGATGAATATGGAAATGCTCAAGTTCTTGAGAGCACGCACAAGCGCTACATGTTATCATCGGCACTAACTGGGTTTGCTCTCAGCCTCCTCGGTTATGCTATAACCACTCCAACAGTGAATTCACTCTTTATTGTTGGGTTCTTCCTTAGTTACCAGAATCATTCCCATCATTTGCATTTTGTTCCCAGCTTGCACCGCCAATGGGCCATTCTACCATGGGTCTCTTCCATTTCCGGTGATAAGCAAATTCATCCATTGCGTTGTCTTCAACAAGGTAATCCACATCATCCAAGTCCGAGTATGCCATTCTACCGACCCCCTCCAAACGATCGCTCGAGAATTGCCTTAGGCTGGTATAAAGGTTTTCAATGATCTCTGAATCAAAGGTAATTCTTTTTGCCACTTAAGGTAATGATCTACGAATCACCCTCCTCCAGGATGTTTCGTCGCGGTATCATGGCAACTCAACTCCTCGCTACGTGGGCAATCGTTTACCACCTTCTTAAGTGTGGAATTGTTGTCCACCTAGTGAACCTTCGTCATCCGTTTCTTTCCACCCCTCTTGATGTGTATCTCGTGTCTCAACCCGAGAGATGGTCCTATGTCTCATTCTGTGAGTTGTTTGATCTTCGAGAAGATCGACCCTTCTAGAGTCTCCTTCTTCCCTCCATGTCATGTTGACAGGATTTCTCAGAGCAAGACTTCAAGACAATGATGGTGATCGAATCAACATTCCTATGAAGTGCAACCTGGATCGTGAAGATTGTGCTAGTTTGCGTTCCCCCTTCACCTTACCCTACGCTTGAATCTCGGGACGAGATTTTTGTTTAGTGGGGGTGAGTTGTCACAGCCCTAGAATATTGTTTGTAGATAGTTGCATCTTCATCCAGGCATCATATTTAAATTTCTGAAACATGAATTGAGGATTGTTGAAGCCTCAAAACTTTAATTAAAAGCAGGGCAAAAGAACCCTGGAAAATGCATTCAATGATTCCAAAATGGCCTTAACTAATGTTGGTTATATTTTGGCCAGGGTTTTACACCAAACCAAAAATAATGAACATTTTGAGGAATATTTTGAGCATTGAATTTAAATCATATTCTATTTGAATTTGGAATTATATTCATAATATATAATGAATATATTTTCAAATGACCTGAGATATTTTTTTGTATTTGTGAAAAAGTCCATCAAGTGACTTAAAATATCCAGGGGAGTTTTGGCACTGTTTTCAAATTTGTTTGAATTTGAATTCAGTGGCAACTAAATAAGAAAAACAAAACAGAACAGAAATAAGAGAGAGAGAGAAGGACTTACCTGGCGCTCACCGAAGCCCACCTGGACAGCCCAACACTGTGCAGCCCAACCACCAGGGGGCATGCCTGTCTTCTTCCCGTGCCAGCGCACGAAGCAGCTCGGTGGCGAGCACCGCCACCGCGCTTGGCCACCTCCTGCCTGGTTGCCTCCCTCCTCGACGCCCGGAGACGCCACGCGCATCCCCGACCCCCTCTCACTTCTCCCTCGCTCTCTGGACCTCCCTCCCCCTCGCTCCTCTGCTTCCCCTCCTGCGACCGAATGGAGCCCGTCGCCGCCGACCAGCGCTCGCGCGGCCACAGCCACCGTCTCGCCTCCCCGACGCCTCCCAAAGCTCTGCTGTTCCGCCCTCGTCCTCCTCGTCGTCTCACGCGACCAGAAGGGCCCCGAGCAGCCGCCATCGTCATCGTCTTCAAGCTTCGGCCCCGGCGCCCTTCTCCGTCGATTCGGCCACTCCGGTGCGCCCCCGAGCCCACTAACCCTCCCTGCAGCTCCGTGGTGAGCCTTTGACCCGATTCCCCCTCTCCCCGTGCCCTATCTCCCTCTCTAGCCGCCGTTCACAACGAGCCGAGAGCTCTTCACCGACGGCCATGGCGCCGCCGCGGCCACAGTTGCTGCCGCCCGTGTTTGAGCATGTGTCTGCGCTCAGCATGGTCCCAGGAGCCCAGAACAAGCATCCGTTCGTCCTCTCGTCAACCGTAGCCTCGTTTCCGTCGAGGTCCGAACCTCGGCCGCCGCCGCGAGCCTGATTCCGGCGAGCCCGCTCGACCTCAGCCCCTCCCGCTTGCTTAGATGGATACGGCTGAGCGCCAACTACGCGTAGATGATCGCTGCCGCTGTTTTGGTCGCCGGAGGGCGTTTCCCGAGCCCTCCGCCGCGCCTGGACTCGCCGGCGGCTAAACACCGGCGACCGCTGACCCGATGACCGGCGTGGGTTGACCCCACTGCCCGGTTTGACCCCCTCTCTCTCACTGACCTGCGGGCCCCGCCCGGCTAATTAAGTTAGGTTAGTATTAACTAAGCTAGGTTAGTTTAGTTAGACACTGACACTCGGGACCCACCGGTCAGAGTTTGACCGGACTGTGCCACGTTGACCTGCTGACGTCATCATGACGTCAGGATGACGCAGTAATGTTTTCTGGATTTGTTTTTATTCAGAAAATTCCAGAAAATGCCTAAAACTTCTAAAATTCATAGAAATTCAACCGTAACTCCAAATTAAATAATTTATATATGAAAAATTATCAGAAAAATTCAAGGAATCCATCTGTACCATTTTCATGCATGTTTGAACAATGGTTGTCCTCTGTTTTGGACAAAACAAATAAAGGGCATTTAAATAATCATATATGGGGTTGGAAATTGAATCTTGTATTCAAACCAACTTCATTTAAATCATAGCTATGTGCATTAGCCCAAAACACATTCATATTGCCATGTCATAGCATGCATCATATTGTGCATTGCATTGATCGTGCTTCTTCTGTGTTTGCCGGTATTTGTCCCCTCTCGATAGACGTGATACCGATGATGTGATCGTTGACACTGATGAAGACTCAATGTTATCTTCAGAAGTGCCAGGCAAGCAAAACCCCTTTGTTCATTCCGATACAATCCTACTCTCTCGCTCCTGCTCTCTTTTAATGCATTAGGACAACTACGATTCAACTGTTACTTGCTGCGGTAACTGAACCCCTTTATCCTTAGCATGACCTGTCATTGCCACAGTAAATAGATGAAACCCACTAGCATGAGTAGGAGTTGTTTGAGCCCTGTTGTGCCTACTCATTCATGTTTGTTTGTCATGCCTGGTACTGCTTAGAGTTGAGTCAGGTCTGATTCATCGGGGATGAATCAGAGGTGTGTGAACATGTCCTACTGTGTGTGAGCTAAGTGTGTGAACACGATTTGGTAAAGGTAGCGGTGAGAGGCCATGTAGGAGTACATGGTGGGTTGTCTCATTGCAGCCGTCCTCAGGAACTGAGTTCTATGTTTGTGATCCATGATTCAGCTACTACCATACATTGGGCCCTGAAATATGACCCCGCTCGACTTCTTATTCACCCTAGTCCTCTGTCCAGGAGTTGCAAGTAGTTTCTGGTGTTTGTAGTATGCTGGAGGCCGTGGACAGCGCTGACCGTAGGGGTGGGCTGTGATGCGGTAGGCACGTGGCCGGGTATACCGGGCGCCCGTTTGGTGTCACGGAACCCTGTTCACATCGTTTGGGGCTGTGAGCGAAACTCCGGCCGGATCTCCTCATGGATGGAACCCGAATAGGCGATAAACCTGGACTAGAGACTTGAGTGTTTAGGTAGGTCGTGGTCTACACCACGTCGGCTTTCGCTTGAAGTCTGCCGAGCACATGTCGTGTGCAGACGCTAAGTGGTGGAAACATGTATGAAGAAGTACACCCCTGCAGGGTTAATATGATCTATTCGAATAGCCGTGTCCGCGGTAAAGGACTTCTGGGTTGCTTATATCAGTTCATAGACAAGTGAAAGTGGATACTCTAAAATACGCAAGATAAGCGTGAGTGCTATGGATGGCGTTCTCGTAGGGAGACGGGAGCGGATCCATAGTGGTGTATTGATATGGTGAATATGTGGACTCGTGTGCGCCACCTCAAAGAGTTACATTGCAGTCGTAGTTCAGGATAGCCACCGAGTCAAAGCTGGCTTGCTGCAGTTAAACCCCACCATCCCCTTGTTGAAAATGATGCATATGTAGTTAGTTCTGATGGAAGTCTTGCTGGGTACATTTGTACTCACGTTTGCCTATTTTATGTTTTTGCAGAGAGACCTCAGTCTCGCTAGTAGTTCCGTATGGTCTTCGACGTTTAGCTTGTTACCTCAGCTACGATCTTGTGCCCTCGGCAGGATCTGGTAGATATTCAGGCTTCTCAGCCTTTTTCATTTCTAGATGTCTGTACTCAGACATGTTAAGCTTCCGCATGTGCTTTGACTTGTATGCTCCGATTGTTGGGTCATGAGACCCATGTTTGTAATATCTCGCTCCTCGGAGCCTATTGAATAAATTACTTGAGTCGTAGAGTCATGTTGTGATGCCATGTTGTATTTGCACATATCGAGCATATTGTGTGTATGTTATTGAAATGCTTGGTATGTGTGGGATCTGACCATCTAGTTGTTTATCTTTAGTAGCCTCTCTTACGGGGAAATGTCTCCTAGTGTTTCCACCGAGCCATGGTAGCTTGCTACTGCTCCGGAACACTTAGGCTGGCCGGCATGTGTCCATCTTCGTTCCTGTGTCTGTCCCTTCGGGGAAATGTCACGCGATGAATACCGGAGTCCTGTTAGCCCGCTACAGCCCGGTTCACCGGAGTCCTGCTAGCCCAGTGCTACAGCCTGGATTCACTCGCTGATGACCGACACGTTCGATGCTGGGTCATGGATGCCTGTCCCTGTAAGTCTGTGCCACTTTGGGTTTACGACTAGCCATGTCAGCCCGGGCTCCTTATCATATGGATGCTAGCGACACTGTCATATACGTGTGCCAAAAGGCGCAAACGGTCCCGGGCAAAGGTAAGGCGACACCCGTGGGAATACCGTGCGTGAGGCCACAAAGTGATATGAGGTGTCACATGCTAGATCGATGTGGCATTGAGTCGGGGTCCTGACAAGATGTATCCTTGATCTTCCTCTTCCTGGCTTCGGCTTCAGCTTGCCTAGTCTTTTTAAGTTCAGAAGCGGCAGAGAGGACCTTTGGCTTCGAGCCAATCATGCCGGCAGGGAAGACAATGCTTGGTTATTCCTGCCTTGGGGCATTGGGTTTAGCTTCTATAGGCTTCTTGCTTTTCTTAGCAGCCATTCTAGGGTCGATGCTAGGACGCTGAAGAGCCTTTCTCTTTTCAGCTACATTGTGTGTTTGCACACATTTTTGCGCATAGTACTTCATGCGCTCACGAGAGCCTTTGGCTTCTTCATGCTTCTTGTTGAATTCTGCCTTGAGGTCTTGCATCATCTTCTTCAAGATTTGCACATCAGCCACGCTGAGCTTTTCCATGTGCTTCTTGAAGTGTGCCTTCTCATGGTCAATCTTGTTTTTGAGCTCGACGATTTTCTGAGCCAAGGCAAGTTCATTTGCAATGGCTCCATGAAAGGTAACAATAATGACCACTGGCAGCCGAAGATCATCAAGGTTGATGGGTTGGTCCTCAAACCATTCATCAATGAAGTTGTTCAAAATATCAGCATCAAATAGAGGCAGATACTAGAAGATCTCAGCTTCCTGCTTCCTCTTGATCAACTGTTCTAGAGCATCGTCTGCAAGATCTTCATCACTTGACAGATCAATAGTGTTCTCCTCATTACGCAAGACGGCAGCAGGAGTGAGAGCCTGCCAGAGACCTTCTTGGGCATTGGATTCTTGGTCCTCTTGGAGACGTGGGACAGATCTTCTGATTGCACACTGGCTTCAGGAGGTGCAGTTTTCAATGGCTTCTTCATCGAAGCTTTTGGAGCAGCAGCAGCAGAGGGCCTTGACGCCTTAGACTTTTTCTTCTGCTTTGGTGGTGAAGGAGCATCATCAGAGTCTGCATCTTCAGTAGATTGCTCCACAGTGGCCATCTGGGCAGCTATGTGAGACGAAAGCCCATTGAATTTGGTCAAGGGGCCAATTTTGTTTTCATTGGCTACACGGGTGCCATCAGGCCTTGGACTAGACGGACCAGGGTTAAAGTCGAGTCCAAACTCCTTCCTGTTCAGCTTGGCAAAATCCTTGGCAAACTGGAAGTTGCGCTTGAAGAGATCATCATCACGACACCATCGGAGAGATGATGGGTCGGCATTTTCTGGCTGAGGTCCTCGGACCATGCATGGATAGAACTTCTAGGCTATAACTTTAGACTATGTCTTCGGTGCTAAGTTCTTGTAAAGAATATCGCCCCATGGGCACTTGATGGCATTCTCATCAGCATATTCAGGCGTGATGAAGTTTTATTTGAACCAATTCTCAGCCCAATATCTTTGGATCCATATATCTCTCTTCAGGATCAAACTTATAGAGCTCATGCAGATCTGGGGGCAGGTCCAGTGCAGTATTGCCATGGTGTTGCCTGCCACCTTTCTTTGCAGATTTTTTCAGTGGCCATTGGATTCAGACAAATAGGCTTCAGAATCGTGAAAGGCTTCTGTTGACTTGCCAAACAAGAACTGGCTTCAGGAGATTCAATATGACGCTGTAAGAATTCTGCATATGAATGCAGACTATGAGAACCAAGGGATTCTCCCACGGACATGTACCTGTGACAGCATTAGAGATGCGAGGGAAGGGAAAGAGATCAAATGCATTCTCAGAAGATTTTGAAGATAAATCATTTAGAAGACATTGATCTCATAGTGCGAAGATATTCACTTATTTGAAGGAAGTTGGTGCCAGATTTGTACGAATCCAAGAATAAGTACAAGTGAGTAATATAAGTACTTGTGAAGCATAAGTGAACAAACTGTGCATGATATGAGATGCAGAAAAAGAAAGGTCTAGATTTGGAAGTTTAGAAACCACTTTTGGGTGAAGTTGACAGATTTGACAGATCTAAAAGGCGGTAAAAAGTGAGTTTCATTTACCACAGAGGAATTACTAGATGAGGAAGAATGGATGCCGATCAGTCCAACCTCCCGTGCCCTAACTTGGTGACGAAAGACACCTACGGCGGCGGCGGAGAAGACGAGGTCCGCAGCCGGCGTGAGGATAGCGTCGAAGAAGTCGCGGCAGCTAAGCGCTTCGTCTCCGGCGTCGACACGAGCTAGCGGTGGCACTAGGGTTTGAGCGAGATGGCGAGGTGGAAGAGGAGATAATGACCGCATGGGCGAGTATTTATAAGGAGAAGGGTAGCATAGTGCAATTACGTATGTGCCCCTGGCGGTTCACATCTGCAGGACATGTGGCATGCAGGAAACTTATCAGGAGTTGAACCATGTTCCCACACACACCTGGATTGTCGGGTGGTCTTTCCGGCTTCTCCGGTTTTTCAGCAAGAGATAAGGCATTGAAAACATTTATAAAAGTGTGTCTGTGTATCTTCAGCTGACAAGGACACGGTGAAGATATTCGACACGTGTCAATAGAATGCATATGACTAGACATAAAGAATTTGAAGGAGCAGCATAGATGGGATTAGGGTCCGATCACATTCACTTAGGTCAGAAAAATAGCAACTTGAAGACATAGCTATAAGTGAATGATGTAGAGGACATAACATATATATAGGGTGGGTCTATTATGATAACACCTTAAGAGTCTTATTCTGCACACCGAATCGCTTATTCTGCTAACACCCGGCGCACCTCCGGAACATAGACAAAAACAAACCCCACCGGCCCACCCCACCCACCACTCTCTCTTCTCCACCTTCCTCCCCCGATCCCCTCCACCTTCCTCCTGGTCAACACCCCATGCCCAGATCCACGCTACTCCGGCGACCTTGTGCCCCCACGCGGCGAGAGCGCTGCCACCCATGAGCCTCCCTGTATGATGCCGGCGATCCTCTCCAACTCCCTGCGTGACGTCGGCAGCGCTCCTCCCCATCTCCCCTGCTTCCCCCGCCATCACTGCCACC
>NC_041385.1:278925372-278928503 GCF_002162155.2 Triticum dicoccoides
ACCACCGCACCACCACCTTCCCCCGCGCCACTGCACCACCATCACTGCCACCTCAGAACCGCCACCGCTGAAAGGGGACAGGGCCGTGCCTCGGCCTCCCTCCCCATGACCCATCCCCACCCTCCGCTCCCACCCGCGCACAGACCCACCCACGCCGCATCTCCCCGCCACCGGACCCATCCCGGCCTGGGCTCCTCCCGCACCCGTGCGAGGCGATGATGGCTGGCGGCGTCGACTATTGCTAGCGCGCAGGGGAGATGCCCTTTGTGGCGGGCGACCGAAATCCCCATCATCACCGTTTCACGCCAATACTCAGCCCCCTGACCTCCGACGACCTCCTGCTGGTCGCCGCGGCCGGATCCACACTTCCAACCTTCGGATCGGTCGTGGCCCTGCCTTGCCTCGTCATCCTGCGTGAATCCCGCTGGATCTTGCGGCGGGTGGCCTGGAAATTGAGGCGGATTCAGGCTTGACGAAAAGGGATCCATTCCTCCGAGGCACGCCGGTGACGAGTAACACAAGCAGGGAGGGAGCGCCACACGACAAGCGCCAGCCATGGGCTCTGCCTCCCTCCGCATCCCTAACCTCTACGTTGCCCATCTATGTGGGGGCGCCTCGGCTCCCCGACGCAATTCCACTGGGTCGCGAGTGAGGTTCACCATGCACCAGTGTGCCTCCCCCTGTGTAGCCTCCCTCCACCGCACCTCCTCCAGCGGCTAGAGAGGAGGACGATGGCCACCCGACGAGACGCTAGGGTCTGCTGTCTCCGGCCAGAGCGAGGACGGCCACACTATGAGGCACGCTAGGCTCCCCAACCTTTCTCCCAGGAGGGGATCGAGCAATCAACTCGGGCAAGTCGACCGTTTTTATCATCTCCATTGCGATCCGATGACTCGATTCATGCAGCTCACCTGGCGTGCGTGTGTAGTTTCCAGGTTCGTTGGTGGCTGGTTCTACAAACAACCACCGCGGGGAAACACTGGTGTCGATGAGCAGGGCGAGCACCGCCACTCCTCACCTCCCTCGCTTGATTCTTGCAGTTCGCGAGCACGGCAGTTAGGAGTGCAGATAAAATGTCGTTGCAGGTTAGTTGTGGTCGTTGGTGCAGTTCCCCGGCGCGTGGGGGTTTGGTTTAAGGCATGCTACGCTGCAGTGTGGATGCGTGTGGGCATGTATTTCACTTGGTGTGGGCAGGAGGTTCTGCAGCTGTCGCATTGCATTTCGCCGGAGGAAACAACAATTCGGTTCAAAGACCGACGTGGTTAATTTTTTTTCTGGCGTTCAGTTTTGCAGTGAGTGCGTATGTGCAGTACTAAAAATGATGGGGTGTATATGTTGGTGTAGTTCATTTCTGTAATGCTAGCGCGCCGCCGAGGCATGGCTCAGCCCCCGTGGATGTTTAACTGCCGTTCAGTTTGCTATGCAGATAAGAAACTGAAGTGCACTGCAATATTTTTCAATTTTTTTAAATGCAGACATTGCCTTCTGCTTTTTGTTTTTGGACTCATGGACTCATACAGACGGGTCGCTTATTCCTACCATAATGGTTCACTTGTTTGACGTTTTTTCTCGCACGTAGTAAAAGGACAACAACAAAGACAATGAAGAAAAAACAATATGTTGTTGATCTCGTCGTATTTAATGGATCACTTTTCCTTTTGGTATTTTTCAAAGGGATGTGGAAAAAAGAGGTTCAAACAGAGTGCAACAACAATGCACATTTTGAAAAATAAATAAATTCTAATGCGGTTGACTAATGTGAGTGTGGCTGTGTAAAAATAATGAATGGATTTTGAAGCTCACTTTGTTCTCTCACTATTAAACTCCTTTGTGGTTCACTTGGTAAACACTTCTTATTAGAAGTAGTTCACTCACTCAGTCCATGCGGTCCACTTTTTCGGTCTACGCTCGTAGAAAATATTAAGTTTGAAAAAAACTCAAGCGGTTTACTTTCGGTAGTGTCACGGCCCATTTACGGTAGTCTTAAAGTTCACTTTTGATAGTATTGCGGTTCACCAACGCTTCACATGAAGTGCACTGCACCTTGTTTGGGAAAATTTACGTCCCACAAAAAAATAAATCATGCAGTGCACTTGTCTGTCCGATGAAGTGCGGTATTTCGTCTGAAGCAGTGCGTTCTTCTTTTCCCGTCCGAGAAAAAATACGTCTAAACAAAAAGAAACCATGCAGTGCACTTGCCCATCTGATGTAGTGCGGTATTTTGTCTGAAGCAATGCGTTCTTCTGTCCGATGTAGTACATACGACGATTTTGGTCTTACGAAGAACCGAGTGTCCGCTTTTCGGTAAAATCGAAACTGCTCTTAAACCGTAAGGAATTAGAAAGAGTGTTCTACATTAAAAAGTTCCGTCTCGTCGATATCTTTCCAAGGGCATATGATTTGAATCATTCTGACCAGTCCTTCAGAAAAATTTCGCAAAAAAACAGCCGCTGCCTCTCGACGTCAGCCACACGATTTTCAAAATTAACTAAAAACTGTAAGGAATCTCAAAAATATTTCAACATACGACAGTTGTGCCTTGTCCATAGCTTTCCAACGGCGTATCATACGTCTCATTTCGACAAACGGTTAGAAAACTGGAATGAAAACAGTACCAAAAATTTCAAAAATTTTGAAAAACAGAGTTCCGCGATTTAGTAAATTTGAAACTGCTCTTCAACCGTAACGAATTAGAGAAAGATTTATATATGAAAAAGATGCGCCTCGATGATATCTATCCAACAGCGTATCATTTGCTTCGTTCCGACGAGCGGTTTAGAAGAAATCATGAAAATACGCTCGCTGTCACTCGTCGTCCGCCGCGCTGTTTTTGAAACTGCTGTTAAACCACAATGAATCTCAAAAAGTGTTCAACATGGCGAAGTTGCGCCTAATCCATAGCTTTCCAACGGTATATTATATGCCTCGTTCTGATAAACAGTTAAAAAACTAGAGTGAAAACAATACCAGAAAAACACTGCATGCAATTTTTTTGACACGAAGTTCACTAGTCTCTATTGCAGTGCTCGTCGTCAAAATGATGCAGTGCGTTTCTGTTGAGCGTGCAGTGCCGAAGTGGTGTGCAGAATAGTTATTCTGCTAATATTAGCAGAATAGACCGTCTGTATATA
>NC_041385.1:278929100-279080334 GCF_002162155.2 Triticum dicoccoides
CCTTCTCTCGTGCTGTCCTCCCCAATCCCGGTCACCTCCCTTCCGATCTCCGCCGGCCACGCCACTCCATCGCCCCGGCACCCGCAGAGCGCGCGCCTTCATCTACCAGCGATGGTGGCCTCACCGCCTCGCCGGCGCATGGATCCAGCACCGCACGCAACCGGCCCACCTTGATCTGTCGCCTGCCCTCCCCACGTTCTCTGGCGAGGTGAGCCTCACTTCCCACTATATATTCTTCCCCATCTGCGTATGGCACCCTCCCACCTTCTTCCACCCCGCGCCCGCCGCCCTCCATGGCCCCCTCCCTGGCCCCACCGCGCGACGCTGGCCCACCCCGTCGACGGCCTCAGCCCCGCCCAGCCCTTGATGCCGTCCGGCGCCCCTGCCTCCGAACAAGCCCGACGACACTGCCGCGACCAATTCCAAATTGCCCACCGCCCCGGGGCTGATGCAGGCGCGCCGCCCTCAAGCGTCACGCGCGGCTGCCGGTGCGGATCTGGCCCGCGGCCACGGGATCAGGGCGGAGCTGGCCTTGCTGCGTCATTAGCAGACAGGATCGAGCAGCAACCGTCGTTGACCCACGCATGCTCCCTCGCCGATGGCCCTGGTCCGTTTATCCACGGTTTCTCGTGACCCTCAGGTCGTCGGGATCGAATGGGCTGCCCCGCATCGGTGCCTCTTCGCGCATCTGCGGGCGTCCAACCTCACGCCCGGACGGTTGGCTGCCGCCTGTGGTAGCCGTGGACCCGTGGTCCAAGGCCGGAGGAGCTCCACCTCACCTGCAGCCGCCTAGAGTGCGCGAAGACGGTCAACAACGGCGATGGCATCCTGGGAACACGAGTTGCCGCCGATGCAGTTTGCAAAAGGCCTTTTTTCTCTTTGTTTTTGCAGATTTTGGATGTGCACTTCATCTTGTGCGCAGATTTTGGATGTGCGGTTGCCCAATGCAGTGCGCTTCTGATTTCCGCCACCTGCTTGATGAATGAAAGAAGTCATACTGTTATTGATTTGAGAAAAAAAATGCAGAACAAATTCGGTGGTTGCCCCGGCCGAGGGAGCCCTCTCCGCGGCTCAGCGAAGTTTGTTTTTGCAGCTCACAAAAGTTTGTTTTGCAGCTCGCTTGCTGAGTGAAGTACATCCGGCGACTGCGTGCGGTTCGGCAACGCAAAGCATTTGCATTCTCGCTGTGTTGATGTGTGCAGTACATTTTATAAAAAGTTGCAGTTGGGTTGTATTTTGTGGGTGATTGTAATGTGGAGACAGAAAAAGGACTTTGTGTGGATTACTTAGTTTGTAAAAGAAAAACTTGGTAAAAGCAGTGCGCTCGGTGAACCGAAGAAGTACATTTTTTCAAATTGTTGTACTTCATTGTTAAAATCTTTGTGGTTCCCTTATTGCAGTGCACACGAAAGTAAAAATGCATTGGGAGCTGCAGTGCACTTTGTTGTTGCGCACGCACGATGATTTTCAGTCTATTTGATGCAGCTCGGTTTTGGTCTGAAGCAGTGCACTGATCTATCTGATGCAGCGCACTTCGTTGTCGCGTACACACGATGATTTTCACTCCGTTTTGATGCAGTGCGGTTTCGATCTGAAGCAGTGCACTCATCTGTCTGAAGCAGTGCACTTCGTTCATCGTGTACGCATGACAATTTTCAGTCTATCAGATGCAGTGCGGTTTTCAGTCTAAAGCAGTGCACTATCTGTCTGATGCAGTGCACACGACAATTTGGGTGTCGCAAAAAACAGAATGTCCGCATTTTTGTAAAATCGAAACTGCTCTTAAGCCATTAGGAATTAGCGGAAGTGTTGTACATGAAAAAGTTGTGTCTCGTCGATATCTTTCCAACGGCGTATGATTTGAATTATTCCAGCCAGCCGTTCATAAAAACTTCGTGAAAAAACAATTGCTGCCTCTCAAAGTCAGCCGCACGATTTTCAAAATTAACTAAAAATTGTAAGGAATCTCAAAACCATTTCAACATATGAAAGTTGCACCTTGTCCGTAGCTTTCCAACGGCATATCATATGTCTCGTTTCGACAAACGGTTTGAAAACTGGAGCAAAAACAGTACCGAAAATTTCAAAAAATTTGAAAAACAGAGTTCCGCGATTTAGTAAAGTCGAAACTGCTCTTAAACCGTAATGAATTAGAGAAAGATTTATATATGAAAGAGATGCGCCTCGACGATATCTATCCAACGGCATATCATTTGCTTCGTTCCGGCAAGCGGTTTAGAAAAAAACGCGAAACAACGCTCACTGTCACTCGTCATCCGCCGCATTATTTTCAAAACTGCTCTTAAACCGTGTGGAATCTCGAAAAGTGTTCAACATGTCGAAGTTGCGCCTAATCCACAGCTTTTTAATGGTATATTACACGCCTCATTCCGATAAACGGTTAAAAAATTAGTGCATAAACAGTACCGAAAAAATAACGCGTGCAGTTTTTTCCGACGAGAAGTTCACTAGTCTCTATTGCAGTGCTCGTCGTCAAAATGATGCAGTGCGCTTCTGTTGAGCGTGCAGTGCCAAAGTGGTGTGAAGAATAGTTATTCTGCTAATATTAGCAGAATAGACCGTCTGTATATATATATATATATATATATGTATATATATATATATATATATATATATATATATATATATATATATATATATATATCGAAGATAAATCAACATTGCAAAGATATAGATTTTGAAGACAAATCAATGTTGAAGACAATCCAAATGTGAAGATAATGCAATCATGAAGCCAAATGAAAATCTTCAAGAAGGTGTGGTGGTGGCGTTACCCACCGTATAGGAAGTATTAGATCCGACATGGCGCACAATTATCATGGCGCTCCGAAGTTAAATTCCAAATTAATGTATTCACACTTAGAGGATAAGTCTTCGTTGATTGAAGAAATACGTTACTTTGTGTGTTGCACATCTAAGTCATCAACATGCATAAGTGTTAGGATGTGTGTCCATTCACTGGACATTTGAGGATTCGAAGATATTTAGCTCACACGACAGCTTGCAAAACCTTTTCTCATCCAAGGGCTTTGTGAAGATATCTGCCAATTGCTTTTCCGGGTTGACGTGAATGATAATAATATCTTCCTTGATGACATGATCTTTGAGAAAGTGATGACGAATCTCAATGTGCTTTGTCTTCGAGTGCTAAACTGGATTCTTGGCAATCTTGATGGCGCTTTCATTGTCGCAGAAGAGTGGCACATTCTCCATGTTGATGCCATAATCCTTGAGTGTTTGCTTCATCCAGAGAAGCTGAGCACAGCAAGATCCAGCACCAATGTATTCAGATTCAGCAGTGGAGAGGGATGCACGGTTCTGCTTCTTTGAAGACCAACAGGCAAGGGATCGTCCAAGAAAATGACATGTGCCTGATGTAGACTTGCGATCAACTTTGTCACCAGCATAATCAGCATCTGAGTATCCAACTAGATCAAACGATGAGCCCTTTGGATACCATAATCCTAGTGTTGGGGTGTGAGCCAAATATCGAAGAATTCGCTTCACAGCAAGGTGATGTGATTCCTTTGGTGCCGCTTGGAATCGGGCACACATGCAAACTCTAAGCATAATATCATGCCTAGACGCACATAAGTATAGTAAAGAACAAATCATGGAGTGGTATACCTTTTGATTGAACTCTTTACCATTGTCGTCGGGGTCAAGATGACTTTTGGTTGGCATTGGCGTTGTGTACCCTTTGCAGTCTTGCATTCCAAACTTTTTCAGGCAATCTTTGAGGTATTTTTCATGTGATATGAAGATGCCATTGCGCTGTTGATGGATTTGAAGACCAAGGAAGAACTTCAGCTCTCCCATCATGGACATTTGATATTGATGTTGCATCATGTATCCAAACTCATCACTTTATCTCTTATCAGTGCAACCGAAGATGATGTCATCCACATATATTTGACACACAAACAGTTCACCATGATATGTCTTCGTGAAGAGAGTGGGATCTAGAGAACCAGGTTTGAAGCCTTTGCTCTTCAGGAATTCTTTGAGTGTGTCATACCAAGCGCAAGGTGCTTGTTTGACGCCATATAGTGCCTTGTTGAGTTTGTACACCATATCAGGATGCTTTGGATCTTCAAAACCAGGCGGTTGAGCAACATACACTTCTTCGATTTTGCTATTAAGGAAGGCACTCTTCACATCCATTTGGTACAGAAGAATGTTGTGATGGTTAGCATAGGCCAGTAGTATGTGAATGGCTTCAAGCCTAGCCATAGTAGCAAAGGTTTCATCGAAGTCAATTCCTTCCACTTGTGTGTAACCTTGAGCAACAAGGCGAGCTTTGTTTCTGACAACTTGTCCAAGTTCATCTTTCTCGTTGCGATAGATCCATTTTGTGCCAATGATATTGTGCTTGAGAGGATCTGGATGTTTAACAAGCTCCCAGACATTGTTTAGCTCAAACTATTGAAGTTCTTCTTGCATAGCTTGAATCCATTCAGGTTCCATGAGGGCTTCTTCGACTTTCTTGGGTTCAGATATAGAGACAAAAGCAAAGTGACCGCAGAAGTTTGCTAGTTGCGTAGCTCTTGATCGAGTGAGAGGACAAGGTGCATTGATGCTATCAATAATCTTCTCAATCTGGACTTCATATGTGACCCGAGGATGAGTTGGATGAAGAATTTGATCAGACTGACTATTGTCTTAATCTTCAGCATTGGCTTTAGACTGAGCATTACCTTCTTGTTGATTAGGTGCAGAAATGATGGTCTCATCCTTAGCCTGTTCCTCGGTGGGTATGATTTCTCTAGTACCCATCAGCCTGATAGCTTCACCCGATGTAGCTTCATCTAGCACATTTGGCAGGTGCTCTCTTTGTGAGCATTAGTTTCATCGAACTGCACATCTACAGTTTCAACCACTTTGTAGTGAAAGAGGTTGAAGACTCTGTAGGTGTGCGAGTCCTTTCCGTAACCAAGCATAAACCTTCATGTGATTTCCGTGCGAATTTAGAGGTGTGATGTGGATCCTTGATCCAGCACCTAGCACCAAAGACTTTTAAGTAACTGACGTTTGGCTTCTTACCAGTCAGAAGTTCATAAGATGTCTTCTTGAAGAACTTGTGAAGATAAACTGTGTTGATGATATGGCATGCAGTATCAATGGCTTCAGGCCAAAATTTTCTTGGAGTCTTGTATTCATCGAGCATCATGTGTGCAACTCAATGAGCGTTCTGTTCTTGCGCTCCATGATGCCATTCTGCTGAGGTGTGTAAGGAGTAGAGAACTCATGTGTGATGCCCAAAGTATCAAGATAAGTGTCAAGGCCATCATTCTTGAACTCAGTGCCATTGTCACTCCGGATGTACTTGATCTTGATGCCGTAATTCATCATGGCCCGATTTGCGAAGCGTTTGAAGACATCCTGCACTTCAGTCTTATAGAGAATTAAGTGTCCCCAGGTGTATCTCGAATAATCATCTACAATAACGAAGCCATAGAGATGTGCAGTGGTAGTAAGGGTAGAGTAGTGAGTAGGGCCAAATAAGTCCATGTGAAGCAGCTCAAGGGACGTGAGGTAGTCATGATTGTCTTCCAGGGATGCTTGGCTCTAGTCATCTTCCCAGCTTCACAAGCACCACATAGATGATCCTTCTTGAACTTGATTCCCTCGATGCCAATGATGTGCTTCTTATTCACGAGAGTGTACAGGTTCCTCATGCCCGTATGTCCTGGCCATCGATGCCATATCTAGCATTCTGAAGCCTTTGCTAGAAGACATACGGCAAGCTGTGGTCCTGCTGAGAAATCTACCATATACAGATCACCTCTTCGATAGCCTTCGAAGACCAGAGATTTTTCAGATTTCATTAGCATAAGGCAATGATATTTTCCAAATATCACAGTCATGTTCACATCATAGAGCATTGACATAGAAATTAAGTTGTATCCAAGGGATTCAACAAGCTTCACTTTATCCATGTTTTGTTCCTTTGTGATAGCAACTCTACCAAGACCCAATACCTTGCATTTACCAGTGTCAGTGAATGTGATGTGACTCTTAGTAGATGGACATAGGGTTGAATCCATGAGAAGACTTCGATCACCAGTCATGTGGTTGGTGCAGCCGTTGTCCATGATCCATTCAGTGGCTTTCGGTGTTGTGCCCTACAGTGCAGTTAGCGGGATAGGCTTCGCCAATAATATTGTGAAGCAGAAACATGTAGCGAACAAGCATATTATCAAAGTTTAGATTCTGGTTAGGCATGATAAGATGCTCACCAAGGAACCCAAGGACGAAATATATGGTAAGACAATTGGGGCATTTTATCTTGCGTCTGTCGGATTTCGGGTTCCGCAAACCCTTGATAGGTTCGAACTCTAGGGTGCGTGCGGAGATCTCAACCTACCCAGCCTGCCTACTCGTGATCTTCCTAAGCCTAGTGCATCGAGCTCAAAGGGACATAGAGACACAACAGTTTATCCTAGTTCGGGCCACCTTGCAGTGTAATACCCTACTCCAGCGTTTTGGTGGATTGCCTCGAATGGCTGAGGATGAACTAGTACAGTGGATGAACTGGCCTCGGGAGGTCAGGTGTTCTTGAGCTCAAGAGACCTAGTGAGGTGGTTGGATGAGAAGGGATCCAATCTGTTCATCCCCCCTCTTTGCTGCAGGCCAAGCAAGAGGATGGGCAAGCTAGCCCTAAGGAACAAGCAACAGATGGAAAATCAGAGGACGATAATTTCGTGCCTCTCGCCGAAGACAAAGTGAGCCTTGGCGACGAAGAATTCATCGTGCCTGAGGGCCCATCGAGCAGGAGTGCTTCAAGCGCCGGTTTATAGCCACTGCAAAAAGCCTAAAGAAAAAGTAGCAACAGCTTCAAGCTAATCAAGATCTGCTAACTGATAGATGGACCAGGTCCTGGCCGCCGAGGAATACAGACTCGAGCGCCCAACAAAAAGTTACCCAAAGCGCAGGTTGCTACCTCAACTCGAGGAGGAGGCGTTAAAACCCACACTACCAGCGCATGATGCGGCTGACCGGCCACCCCGTGGCCGGGACAAGGTGGCGTACTAGCCCGAAGTCCAGACCACACCCCGTGGCCAATCAAACAATAATACTAAGGCCTAGGGCTACATGAAGGGCCTACAAGATGTATTGGAAACAAAGCAGGACAATCAAGATCGATCTAGGGATCACGGGGGCGCGCCACAACACGTGACGATGACCGTCACGCTGGATACAATATACAAAAGTCCGGCCGGGCCGAATACAACAGACCAGACTCATTTGAACTACGTCGGGATGTAGCCCGACATAGAGGCGCCGCACA
This sequence comes from Triticum dicoccoides, assembly GCF_002162155.2. Taxonomy (NCBI): domain Eukaryota; kingdom Viridiplantae; phylum Streptophyta; class Magnoliopsida; order Poales; family Poaceae; genus Triticum; species Triticum dicoccoides. The sequence continues at coordinate 278,936,413 of NC_041385.1, forward strand.
CCCCTATGCTTGACTGATGAAGTTATGGATCTTGAATTCCCAGAAGGGTTTAAACCCGTAAACATTGAATCATATGCTGGCACGACAGACCCCGCGGTATGGATTGAAGATTTTCTCCTACACATTCACATGGCCCGCGGCGATGACTTACATGCCATAAAGTATCTACCACTTAAGCTCAAAGGACCGGCTCGGCATTGGCTGAATAGCCTGCCAGCAAGCTCCATTGGCCGTTGGGAGGACCTGGAAGACGCATTCCTTGATAACTTCTAGGGCACTTACGTGCGACCAACGAATGCTGATGAATTAAGTCACATAACCCAACAACCCAGAGAGTTAGCTAGGAAATTCTGGACTCGGTTCCTAACTAAAAAGAACCAAATTGTCGACTGTCCAGATGCCGAAGCCTTAGCAGCCTTCAAGCATAACATCCATGACGAATGGCTCGCCCGACACCTCGTCCAACAGAAGCAAAAATCCATGGCAGCCCTCACGACACTCATGACCCGCTTTTGCGCAGGCGAGGACAGTTGGCTGGCTCGTAGCAACATCACACCCAAAAACTCCGTCGATTCAGACGCCAGAGATAGCAATGGCAAGCCACGACGCAATAGACAGAAGCATCGCAGCAATGGCGACAAAGCCGAAGACACGACAGTCAATGCTTGATTCAGAGGCTCTAGATCCGGACAGCGGAAAAAGCCATTCAAAAGAAACAATCCGGGCTCATCCAGTTTGGACCACATACTTGATCGCTCATGTCAAATTCACGGCACCCCCGATAAACCAACCAACCACACCAACAGAGAATGCTGGGTGTTTAAACAGGCCGGCAAGTTGAATGCTGAAAACAAGGAAAAGGGGCTGCATAGCGATGACGACGAGGAGCCCCGGCCGCCGAACACAGGAGGACAGAAGATATTCCCTCCCCAGGTGAAAACAGTGAATATGATATACGCAACCCATATTCCCAAGCGGGAACAGAAGCGTGCACAAAGGGACGTCTATGCGATGGAGCCAGTCGCCCCAAACTTCAACCCATGGTCCTCTTGTCTGATCACCTTCGGTCGCAGGGACCATCCTACCAGTATCCGTCATGGCGGTTCGGCCGCATTGGTCCTTGAGCCCATCATCAACGGATTCCATCTCACACGAGTCCTCATGGACGGTGGCAGCAGCCTGAACCTGCTCTATCAGGATACAATGCGCAAAATGGGCATCGATCCCTCAAGGATCAAGCCCACAAAAACCACCTTCAAGGGTGTCATACCAGGTGTGGAGGCATGTTGCACAGGCTCAATCACACTAGAAGTGGTCTTCGGATCTCTGGACAATTTCCGAAGTGAGGAGTTAATCTTCGATATTGTTCGCTTCCATAGTAGTTATCAAGCCCTACTAGGACGAACTGCATTTGCTCGATTCAATGCGGTACCCCACTACGCATACCTCAAGCTCAAAATGCCAGGACCTCACGGGGTTATAACAGTCAATGGAAACACAGAACGCTCGCTCCGCATGGAGGAGCACACTGTGGCCCTCGCAGCAGAAGTACAAAGCAGTCTTATTAGGCAGACCGCCAATCCGACGATAAAGCCCCCAGACATCGTCAAGCGAGTCTGGAGTACCCTGCAACAGGATCGTCCGGCACGCCCAGAGCTCGACTAGCAATTCGGCCTCCGTCCTAGTCCCAACCAAGTAGCGAAATCTATGCCGCGCGTACATAATTACGCACTCAAAATACCATGGGCATGGGCAGAGGCACAGCCACGATGCGGTCTAGGAAGCGACTCAACCACCCCAGGACCCGTATTCCTTCATCATTTTCTTTCTTTTAGAACCCTACGTTCTGGAAGCCCTTTCGGGTATCTGGATTATCGGACTCATCACCGCAAGGAAAACCCAAGAAGACAAGAAGCTGGAGCGTATAAGGGAATACTTAGGTGGTCTCTGATACCGATCGTTATACCTATTTTACATTCCCACGTGCAGCTTACCCTTCGCTAGGACATGTCAAATAGTCCCATTTTGCTTATCCCACTACTTGTATACATATGCTTTGACGTATTATTAAAATAACAATGGACACAGCGTCAGCTTATTATTACACTTTCTTTATGTTTTCCCTCGACGGCTTATTCACGACAAACCACACCCGTACACTTTGGTACGTTTAGTTCGCCAGGGGCCTCAGTGTACCTCATAACATGGCAAGAAAAGTCCGAAAACTTTCGACAGTGCAGCACCCCAAACTTATAGCATTATATGCATTAGCTCCGAATCATGTCTTGGGTCAATAGTTGGGTTTGCCCAGCTCCTATGTTTTGGTACCTTACGTTCCGCTATATCGGCTAAGGTATCGCAGGGAGAACTACTTCGATTGTGTCCCGGTTCTTCCGGACGAGCACCTTAGTAGAGAAAAACGAAAACTGACTGTCATGATAAGGCGAGAGCTGGTCGCTGTTCGAGAGGTCTCAAATCCTTAAAGATTTTTTCTGCTTCAGGTGAGGAATCGACCTCGTCCGATTTAGGCATGTATAGCACCCTGAGTCCGGCCTTCCAGATACTAGGGGCTTCGCCAAAATTTAAAATTGTAGACTTATATGGCCAAGTGAGAGCAATAAAGCCGTATAGTCCGATTGCCTTGTTCGCGGCGCAAAAAACCTCCTTAAAAGGACCAAAAATTTGGATAAAGAGTGTTTATATTTATCCCGAACACCCTAGTACTAGCTACATGGGGGCAGAAGCTGACGACTGGAAAACTCTCAAGATTTTATAAACGGCCGCACATAAGGTAATATTTTAAATTAACAAGCACCATATAGCTCACATGAACTGGTTTTCATATTACAAGATGACATGAGTACATTCATTCAAATATTACATCCTTAGTACATTCATCCGCCACAAGGAGGTCACCCTTAATGACATTGTCATAGTACTGTCCAGGGTGGCGATGCTCCTTGCCCTTCGGCAGACCCTCTGTCACTAGCTTCTCGGCGTCCATCTTCCTCCAGTGCACTTTCGCACGGGCCAAGGCCCTGCGTGCACCCTCAATGCAGACGGACCGCTTAATGACTTCAAGCCGCGGACAGACATTTACAATCTGCTTGACAAGGCCGAAGTAGCTGCTGGGCAGGGGCTCGCCAGGCCACAGCCGGACTATGAAATCCTTCATGGCCAGTTCGGCCGCCTTGTGAAGTTCGACCAGTTGCTTCAACTGGTTGCTCAAGGGCATCGGATGTTTGGCCCCAATATACTGGGATGAAAACAGCTTATCCGTCAAGCTCCCTTCCTCAGCCCGGTACAACTTTGCGGCATCAGAGATGCTGTGCAGCATATCTGCGAATGCTCCTGGAGAGCTCCGAATTCGAGTAAGTAAAAGGAAAGTCTCCTTCACATGCTTACTTTGCATAATGAAAGCCTTACCCGCAGCTATCTTCTTGGCCGCCTCAATTTCCTCGAGGGCCTTCTAGGCTTCGACCTTGGCGTCGTGCATGCTCTGACGGGCCTTCGCAAGCTCCGACTCTTGCGTCTTGGAGTCATGCTCCAAGTACTCGAATTTTTTAACGAAATCCTGGAGCTCTTGCTGGACCTCATCAACCCGAGCGTCTTGTTTTTAGCGCTTGGTGCGCTCCTCGGCCGCTTTGTCTTCGGCCTCGGACATCGCCTTCTTAAGGGCCGCCACTTCGGTCATGGCCCCTAGTAAAATTCATCATGTCTCTATTAGCATCAACGATTTTTTCCTTTATATAACATTCAGACGTGTATCACTTACCTTTGTTCTCCTCGAGCTGCCTCTTCACGAGGCCGAGCTCTTCTTCGGCCCGCCCCAGGTTCTGCCTCAGTCCGGAGACCTCCGCAGTGGCGGCACCGGCGGCCAGCAGCGACGCCCGCTTATTCACATAGACATAATATGATTAGACTCCTTGGAATAATATTTGATCCTCTGTTCAGCCTTTCTTTCCGAACACCAAACAGAGCATCAGGGGCTACTGTCTATACTCTAATACTTCCTCATAATTTAATTACTTACCTCAAAGCCTGTTAAGAGGCTGGCGCAGGCTTCGGTCAATCCGCTTTTGGCGGACTGAACCTTCGCAATCACCGTACTCATAAGAGTACAGTGTTCTTCATCAAGGGAAGCGCTCTGAAGCGCTTCCACCAAGTTATTCGATGCCTCTGGATGGATAGAGGTCATCGGCACATGTGGCTTGCCCCCCTGGCGAGGGGCTGCCTGCCTGAATCCAGAACCACTGGAGGTTCCGGCGCAGTATCTGGCTGGGGGCCAAGCTTACTGCGACCCCTCTCATTAGAATCCATGGGGATCTTCCCCCATGAGCCCGTCATCGGGGGTTTCACCTTGAGGCGCATCCAGAACTATCTCTCCCTGGCCCGGTATCCTCTGAGACAACACTTCGGTGTCGTCCGCGGGCCGGGGAGTGGAGGCCGTCGGGAGCGAATAGCTGTTCATTGCCGACGAGCTCAAGGACCCATCCTAGGAGGATAAGTTGATGCGGGCTTTGGACGGACTGCACAAATATATTTTGACATAATAAGAATCCATAAAGCTAAAACATGCCAGAAGTATTATGGAATCCGGATACTTACGACTTTGCCAGGGGCTTGTCCCTGGGTAGCCACTCCTCGTCGCTATAGGCGGCTATTGTGGAGTGATCCGGAGGGAGGGTCCTTCCCTTCTTGGACCGTTCGGCCTCCCCGAATGGGGCGGCCTTCCTTTTCTTCCCCCCCTCGGTTTGGGGGAGGGGGTTTTCCTCTTCCTCCTCCTTGTTGTCATTGGAGGAGTGCGCCTCGGTGTCTTCGGACGATGAGTCCGACACAACCTTGCGCCAAAGACCTTTCCTGGTCCCCCTGGCCTTCTTCTTGGCCTTCTTCTCCGGCACCTCATAGGGTGCCGGAAAGAGCATCTTCGTCAGGAGAGCGGTTGCTGGATCTTCAGGCAACGGAGCCGGACGGTCGATCCGCTCCACTATCGCCACATAGTCCTGTTAAATCAGTATGATGCCTTAGATTCCTCCCACGAACATACTGAGTAAAGGCAAATCTTGTGAAATATAGAGAGCTTACTGGATTGGCGGGGCGCTTTGCGCTAAGTCGGCGGTCCTCGATGGTGAGAGGAGGTACTTCGGCGGCCTTGAATAACACCTTCCAGACATATTTGTGCGTTGTGTCAAAGAGCTATCGTAGCGTCTGGTGTTTTTCCAGGTTGAATGCTCGTCTTTGACACGGGAGGATCCGGTGGAAGAGCATGACCTGGACCACATTGACAAGCTTGATATTCTTGCCTATCATATTTTTGATGCAGTTCTGGAGTCCGGTCAGCTCCGCAGGCGCACCCCAGGCTAAACACTTCCTTTTCCAAGAGGTAAGCCGCATGGGGATGCCGGATCTAAATTCGAGGGCCGCCGCCCAGTTGGAGTCGGGTGGCTCGGTGATGTAGAACCAAACCGATTGCCACCCCTTCACGGTCTCCACATAGGAGCCTTCAAGCCAGGTGACATTTGGCATCTTGCCCACCATGGCGCCTCCGCACTCCGCTTGCTGGCCGATCACTATCTTCGGCTTCACGTTGAAGATCTTCAGCCACAGGCCAAAGTGGGGCTTGATGCGGAGGAAAGCCTCGCACACAACGATAAACGCCAAATTGTTGAGGATGAAATTAGGGGCCAGATCATGAAAATCTAGCCCATAGTAAAACATGAACCCGCGGAGAACGGGAGGAGGGGGAATCCCAGTCCACGGACGAAGTGGGCGAGGAACACAACTCTCTCGTGGGGTTCCGGAGTCGGAACGATCTGCCCTGCGTCCGGGAGCCGGTGCGCGATGTCTGCGGTCAAGTATCCGACCTCCCGGAGCTTCGTAATGTCCTCCTCCGTGACGGAGGAGGCCATCCACTTGCCTCCCACTCCGTACATGTTTGGAATGGCTATACGGAGAAGGTGAGAACTGGGGCGCTGGAGCTCGAGCGTGTGAGAATGGATGAAAGAAGGAAGAAAGGCGTGGGTGAAAAAGGGGAATCCCTATCTCTTTGTAAAGGCGGTAGAAACTGTGCGCCTCCCCACTTGCCTGTTAAAATCGCTTATTTCCCAAGCGCCACGACTGATGGCACGGTTGGGTTACCCATGCCCGTATTGATGAGAATCCCGTGATAAGGGGACACGATCTCTGCTTCGACAAGACGTGTCAAGGAAACCGCCTCGCATTATGTGCAGTAGCTGGTTGTGAAAAACGGTTCGAATAAAGACCGGGCCGCGGTGTGACGTCATGCTATGAAAAGTTTTCAGCAGATTAGATTTGTGGAATATTGTGCTCTCTATGGTAGTATGTGGAATTTGTTTTGCAGAGCCGGACATGATTCTTGTGTTCAAAATCTTCTATGGAGTAATCGGAGAAGGAACATGCCTTGCAATGCCAAAGAGAATCTGTGCGCCGGACTCATCTTCATTGAAGCCTGGTTCAGGGGCTACTGAGGGAGTCCTGGATTAAGGGGTCCTCAGATGGCCGGACTATATACTTTGGCGGACTGTTGGACTATGAAGATACAAGATTGAAGAGTTCGTCCCGTGTCCGGTTGGGACTCTCCTTTGCATGGAAGGCAAGCTTGGCAATTCGGATATGTAGATCTCCTTCTCTGTAACCGACTTTATGTAACCCTAGCCCGCTCTGGTGTCTATATAAACTAGAGGGTTAAGTCCGTAGGACAAGAACAATCATAATCATAGGCTAGCTTCTAGGGTTTAGCCTCTATGAGCTCGTGGTAGATCAACTCTTGTAATACTCATATCATCAAGATCAATCAAGCAGGAAGGAGGGTATTACCTCCATCGAGAGGGCCCGAACATGGGTAAAACATCGTGTCCCCCGTCTCCTGTTACCATTAGCCTTAGACGCACAGTTCGGGACCCCCTACCCGAGATCCGCCAGTTTTGACACCGACACCCATCTCTTCCTCCGTCTTCTCGCTGCTTGTTTCCCTTCTTCTCCATCTTGCTTCTGCTTCCATGGTGCCGACGAGGAGGTTTTCTGCGGCCGAAAAGGGGAAGGCTTCCAAGGAGAGTCCAGCCTATCCGCCTATCAAGAGAGGTCGCGGCTGTCCCCGTAAGCACCCCGCAACCCCTGCTTGGGCCCCCAAGGGGCGCGAGCGCGCATCCCCCAGGGCTGGCGTCTCTCTTGGCACTCGCGGTGGTACCTCTTCTCGCGGCGGGGGCCACCGGCTCCGGAGCAGCCCCCACGATGAGGGGAGGCGCGCCGTGGTTGCACGCCCTCCCCTCCCACGCTTCTCCTCGCTGGACGTGCTCCCAAAGTTTGTGGTGTGGTCGGAGGCGCTTGCGGGCACATCGCTCCGGTTTCCATGCTTCTTCTCCAGCGAGCTGCCATCCTCAGGGCTCGATGGCCTCTGGTTGCAGGCCGACGGCTACTGTAGTAGGGCCTCGTGGGTGGGGACTGAGGTCGCCTCCATGGACAGCATGGTCCTGACCCGTGGCTGGCATACGTTCGCCCGCGCATGAGGCCTGAGCGGGACGTGCACCCTCCACTTCAAGTATGACAACCTGGCGACCCTCTACATGAGGGTGTTCAGGGAGGACGGCCTCGTGGAATGCTGCCCTAAAGACGACAACGACAACAAGGACGATGGGGGTTAGCCTGGCCTTGGCGACGTCCGCTCCTCCTCCTGGGGCGGCAGCTCTTCCTCGGGTGAGAGCTCGAGCAGCGGCGGCTACGACCAGCCCCCATGCTGTCGAGCTCGGATCGATGGTGACGGTGGGTCGTCCCGCCACCACGTGCTGGTGAAGCTGGAGGGTAGCCCAGCATGAGCTCTGGTGTCGGTGTCAAAACCGGCGGATCTCGCATAGGCGTTCTCGAACTGTGCGTCTAAGGCTAATGGTAACAGGAGACAGGGGACATGATGTTTTACCCAGGTTCGGGCCCTCTCGACGGAGGTAATACCCTACTTCCTGCTTGATTGATCTTGATGATATGAATATTACAAGAGTTGATCTACCATGAGATCGTAGAGGCTAAACCCTTGAAGCTAGCCTATAATTATGATTGTTGTTGTCCTATGGACTAAACCCTCCGGTTTATATAGACACCGGAGGGGGCTAGGGTTACACAGAGTCGGTTACAGAGAAGGAGATCTACATATCCGAATTGCCAAGCTTGCCTTCCACGCAAAGGAGAGTCCCAGCCGGACGGCAAGGTCTTCAATCTTGTATCTTCATAGTACAACAGTCCGGCCGAAGTATATAGTCCGGCTGTCCGAGGACCCCTTAATCCCGGACTCCCTCAGTAGCCCCTGAACCAGGCTTCAATGACGATGAGTCCGGCATGCACATTGTCTTCGGCATTTCAAGGCGGGTTCTTCTCCAAATTGTCCAGGGTACCTATTGTAACGCGCAGTGTCCGACTTCCCATTAATGTTGTACTCCTTGGCTTCTGTGTTTTAATAATGGCTGTCTCCACATGTCGAGCGAATGTGAGAAGTCCGGGCATTTTTACATTTGTCACCCTGACCATGTGAGTAAATCGTGTATTTAAAGGGACGGGGATCCTTAGATCCAAACCACACCATCTCCTTCCAGCGAGTATCCATCAGAGCGCGCCCGAAAAAATCCATACCACCATGGGCAGTCGTCGCAGCTCCTCCTCTCGCTCCCGTAGCACTAGGCCAGGTGATTGGGAGAAATGTTCTGTCCCCCACAACCGACTAGTAGAGTTGCAGACCAAAGGGTTCCTCCCGCCTGCGTACATGGTCCCCGTCCGAGCTAGACTAGCTACTTATAATGGCGGGGAGCAAGCAGAGAGTTCTCCAGACCCATCCAAGGGGGAGCGAGTATGCTTTGTCCCCTATTTGCTGAGGGGACTTGGATTTCCAGTCCATCCTTTCCTCTGCGGGCTCCTGGAGTTCTACGGCCTCCAGCTGCATAGCTTTACCCCAGCATCCATACTGCATATCGCAGGCTACGTCGCCTTCTGCGAGCTATTTCTGGGTTGCGAAGCTCATTTCGGGCTATGGAAGAGGCTATTCTACCTCGTACCCCGCACTCAGGAGGGGTTGGTATATCAAGTGGGCGGAGCCGAAATATGGCGCATCACCGAGACCGGATACCTATCCGGTACCCCAAAGAAGGCATCCAAAGACTGGCCTCGGAGTGGTTCTACATGGAGGACGTCCCTCTTCCGGACCCTATTTGGAAGGGCCTTCCCGAGTTTGTAAATGCCCCGTTGAAGAAACGCCATAGCTGGCGCCCCCGAAGCCCCCAGGAGGAAGATAACAGAGAGGTCCTTTTCTTGATGAACAGGATAAATACACGGGCCAAATCAGGACTGACAATAATTGAGGTTATGTCCATATGTCTAATGCAGGGAGTGCAGGCACTTCAATATAGGGGGAAACCCATGGGGCACTATAATGGAGAAGACGACGCCACCTGCTGCGGCCGTAAAGCTATGAGGGAGGTTCACAGCCCGTATCCACAGCCAGAGGACCCCAACCGGGCCCTCGAGCCCGGACTCAAAGAAGATCCGGACACATTTGTGGAGCTCGTCGACCGGACATTTTATCATTTACACTACGATGGTGCGTTGGTGGCCATCATAGCTGATTATCCTAGCCTACTCCCTCTATCACATGTAAGTAAAACCGGAGTCCCAACATCCAAGAATGATTCCCTCTTTGCGCCTTACCCACCACACATGTATTGCATTTTACAGGGAAGGCCATCGGGACGCCATGCCGAACCCACGGTGACTCGTCAACAATGGGCACCCAAGTTGGGTAGGCTTAAAAGGAAGGTGATCAGGACCAAGACGCCGTTGCAAAGGTATGTTTAAAAACCTGCCACGTAATTATCATCATTAAAATATAACAATGTCCATTGTCTTCTGGCAGAAAAAGCGCTCGCCGGACTATATCCGGAGAGCCTGCCGGCCACGCCTCCACCAGCCGTACTCGGAGGCCGGACTCAAGGGCGGAGGTCAACACGGACGATCCTCCTACAGAGGAAGCAGATAGATTTTCTGCTACAAACTCCGAAGTGGAGAGCGCCATGAATCATAGGCGCCGTTGGGCCACACTAAGCGGCCCTAATTTCTTTAAAGAGGCGTTCGATGCCTTCAACTCAGGGGACGCGTACATCCGGGCTGCTCAAGGTGGCCTCGCCAGAGCCACAGACCAGTACGTAAAGGACATACGGGTAAGAAAATTTGATAAGTATGTATATCAGTAGCCCCTGAGACTTGAAACAGTTGGCACAACTGATTTAAGGATCCTCGTGTGCATAGGTTCTGACAGAGAAGAATACTCAGCTGTCTAAAGAGCTGGAGGAGTGCAAAGCCCAGCAACGGGCTGCCGTCGCCGGAATGAAGGAGTCCAAGAAGGCCTCATCTGGTAATACTTGCCTTGATTTTACATATACCAGTTAGTATTCGGCATGCATGCAAATCTAACAATAGATTCTGCAGACAATCCCGGACGTAATCCAGAGATCATATCGGAGGATGAGCAATATGCTCAACGACAGTTGAAGGCTGGCGAGCGTGTGCTTACGAAGGTTATGGATGAGAAAAATAATCTCCAGGATGCGCACACCCAACTGGGCGTCGAATTAAAGATGTTCGGGCCCAGCTTGCTGACTCCGTGAGGGAGAATAAGAGGCTTCGATGCGGCATATTTAGTAAGTGCTCTAACGAACTATTATAAAGTTCGGCGAAGAAGCGTGCTAACAGAATTATGTCTGTAGGTATGTTGACAGGTCATCCCAAAGAGGGCCTTGTGGCCATCCGCCTCCCTGCCAGGAGGCATGGGGGAGCTTGTGGAGATGCTCAAGGGAGCGCGGCGGCACTTCCGATTGTGGAAGATATTGGCCTGCCGACAAGGTGCAAGGGAAGCCTAGGCCATGGTGAAGACACGATACACCAAGGCTGACCCGAACCATATGGCTGAGGTCGGACCTGTAGGGTTAGATGGGAAAGAGATCTCTGTAAGTCTGGTATATGACCAAGTAGCATTAGCTACTAAGTATTCCCAACAGGACTGTAGGCTAGACAGCCTGTTGGATGGTATAAAAGAAGAATATAGTCAGTCTAAGTGACTTTGTACTTCGGAGGACACATTTTGTCCCTAGCCAGATTGTAAATCATTTGTCTTGGTAGACCTTTTCGCTTCAACCTCTGGACCCGACAGTCAGGAGTGTATCCGAATACCCGCTCAGTTATGTGAAAACCGGGGCACGCGTGGAAACCAGGCGTAGGGGTCATAAGTGCTTGAACAGACAAGTACCCAACTAGTTATGTTATATTACATGGGTAGTAAGAAACATCTTCCAGGGAGAATAGTTCCATTAAGGGTTCCTTTCCCTGGGTGTGCATGCATTAATGTGCATGTCGGAACTGCGAAAAATGACGCAGGATATAAGCATCTGGTGGCATATTTTGTAATAGGTAAAAGAAATCTTTTGTTCACCGACCGAATATTCCCTTAAGAATGCTAGCTTTCGGCTTCACCCAATCTGAGGTACACATCCGGCTGATCCGGCAGTAACAATCGCAGAGGTGCTCCCCTTATACCCTAGCCGAATTAACGAGAATGTAGGGCCTAAACACAAGAGCCAGGCAACCCAGCTTGGCCAAAAATTAAGTTATATCGATGCATATAGTTGTAAAAAAAGGCACACATGGAGAAGTGATGCATATGTGGTGGGCATAAAGCCCAGAAGACAATTATATTAAGCTTCTGTATAAGAAGCCCCCAGGTATATTAAGCGCGCATAGCGCGGCAGGAGTGTGCGGTCAAAGCATACTTGAAGCTTTTTAAGGCTATATATATAAAAAGGAGAGAGAGGGGTATAATTTAAAAAGGAGGACGGGGGTAAGGGGACAAACACGGAGTTTGGCACTAGGCGTAGAATCTTCGGAGTCTGGCTGCGTTCCATGGGTTCGGCTCGAGTCGATTATCGGATGCATCACGCAGATGGTACGCTCCTTCGGTGAGAACTTTACAAATGATGAAGGGACCTTCCCATTTGGGCTTGAGCTTGTCCTTTTTGTTCTCTGGTAGGCGTAGAACGAGTTCGCCAATGTTGTAAGTTTTGGCACGTACTTCTCTGCTTTGATATCTTTGAGCCCACTTTTGATAAAATGCGGAACGGGCCTTTGCGACGTCACGCTCCTCCTCCAGGGCATCTAAGCTGTCCTACCGATCCAGCTCGGCTTCTCTCTCTTCGTACATGCGCACTCGAGGTGAGTCATGGATGATATCATAGGGTAGCACTGCCTCTGTGTCGTACACCATAAAAAATGGTGTGTATCCGATTGTGCGATTTGGCATGGTCCGCAGCCCCCATACTACAGAGGTGAGCTCCTCAACCCAGTGCGTATCTGATTCCTTCAAGGATCGCACTAGCCTGGGCTTAATGCTGCTCATAATAAGACCATTCGCTTGTTCGACTTGACTGTTTGTTTGGGGGTGATAGACGGATGCATAGTCAAGCTTTATGCCCATTTTGCCGCACCTAGTTTTCACCTCGTCAGCTGTGAAGTTTGAGCCGTTATCGGTGATGATGCTGTGGGGGACACCGTAACGGTGTACGACCTCGGATATAAAGTCTATCACTGGTCCGGACTTGGTCGTTTTAACTGGTTTGGCTTCTATCCATTTGGTAAATTAATCGACCATGACCAACAAGTATTTCTTCTTATGGCTTCCTCCTTTAAGGGGTCCGACCATATCGAGCCCCCAGACCTCAAAGGGCCAAGTTATGGGGATTGTTTGGAGAGCGGTAGGTGGCATATGGCTTTGATTTTCAAAAAGCTGGCAACCGATGCAATGTTGGACAAGGTCATGTGCGTATGCCCGGGCTGTCGGCCAGTAGAAACCTGTGTGGAAGGCCTTGCTTACGAGCGCCCGAGCTGCGGCATGGAGGCCGCCAAATCTGGCATGAATTTTGGCCAAGAGCTGACGCCCTTCCTCTTTGGAGATGCACCTTTGGAGCACTCCAGTCATGCTATTCTTATAAAGCTCTCCCTCATGGACCTTGTAGGCTTTAGAGCGCCGCACAATGCAACGAACCTCATTTTGGTCCTCAGGGAGTTCTTGCCTATTTAAGTAGGCTAAGAAGGGTTCTGTCCACGGGCGATGACCGCCATAATCACGTGGGCCGAAGGTGTTATTTCAGTGGCGGAGCCTCCGATTACGTCAGATTGTGCGGGATCTGGGGTTGTGTTCGGATCCGGACTGGTATTGCTGGTCCCCCCTTCCCACACCACGGATGGCTTGAACAGCCTTTCCAAAAAGATATTAGGTGGGACGGGGTCGCGCTTAGCGCCGATGCAGGCGAGGATATCCGCCGCTTGGTTGTTTTCTTGGACCACATGGTGGAATTCGAGCCCCTTGAACCGAGCTGACATTTTGAGGACGGCATTGCGGTAGGACGCCATTTTTGGGTCCTTGGAATCAAAGTCTCCATTTATTTGAGATATTGCAAGGTTTGAATCCCCACGCACTTCTAGGCGTTGAATTCCCATGGAGACTGCCATCCGGAGACCATGCAACAGGGCCTCATATTCGGTTGCATTGTTGGAATCTGTGTATAGTATTTGGAGTACGTATTGGACTGTATCTCCAGTGGGGGATGTCAGGACAACGCCTGCCCCTAAACCGGCCAGCATCTTAGAGCCGTCAAAGTGCATGATCCAATTGAAGTATGCGTCTACTCTTTAGGGAGTTCGGCTTCTGTCCATTCGGCAACGAAGTCAGCCAGTACTTGCGACTTAATGGCTTGCCGTGGTTTGTATGTTATGCCGAACGGGAGGAGCTCAATAGCCAATTTAGCAATCCGGCCCGTGGCATCGCGGTTATTTATTATGTCATTGAGTGTTACTTCGGGGGCCACCGTGATTGAACACTCTTGAAAGTAGTGTCATAGTTTTCGGGATGCCATCAAGACCGCATATGCTATCTTTTGATAATGTGGGTACCATGATTTGCATGGAGTGAGGACAGTGGATACATAGTATACCGGCTTTTGAAGCGGGAACTTATGTCCGTCTGTCTCTCATTTGACGACGAGCACTGCGCTTACAACCTGGTGTGTTTCCTCTATATATAACAAAATAGGTTTGCCGATATTTGGTGCGGCCAGGATTGGATTGGTGGCCAAGAGGGCTTTTATTTCCTCCAGTCCGGCCGTAGCCGCATCCGTCCACTCGAAGTGTTCGGTGCGTCGAAGAAGGCGATAAAGGGGTAGTGCCTTTTCTCCTAATGGGAAGATAAAGCGGCTTAAGGCGACCATGCCTCCAATTAATTTCTGTATTTTCTTGAGGTATGTTGGGGTAGCCAACTGTGACAGAGCTCGGATTTTAGCCGGATTTGCTTCAATTCCTCTATTGGAAACGATAAAGCCCAATAGCTTTCCGACGGGTACGCCGAAAATGCATTTTTCCGGATTGAGCTTGATGTCGTATGTTTGGAGATTGTCGAACGTAAGCCTCAAGTCATCTATTAAAGATTCGAGGTGTCTTGTTTTGATGACCACATCGTCTACGTATGCCTCCACTGTTTTGCCGTTTTGTGTTTCCAAGCATGTTTGAATCATGCGTTGATAGGTTGCACCGGCGTTTTTAAGCCCGAAAGGCATGGTGTTAAAACAGAAGGGGCCGTATGGAGTGATGAATGCCGTTGTGGCTTGATCGGACTCCGCCATCTTGATTTCATGGTATCAGGAGTATGCGTCGAGGAAGCACAATGAGTCGTGTCCTACGGTAGCATTGATGATTTGATCGATGCGGGGAGGGGGAAGGGATCCTTAGGGAAAGCCTTATCGAGGTCTTTGAAATCGATGCATAGGCGCCAGGATTGTCCTTCTTTGGTACCATCACCAGGTTTGCTAGCCAGTCCGGATGTTTTTTTTCTCTGATGAATCCGGCTTCGAGTAGCTTGGCTAGCTCTTCTCCCATGGCTTGTCGCTTGGGTTCTGAAAAGCGCCGAGAGTGTGCTTGACCGGCTTGTATCCCTCTAGTATGTTTAGGCTATGCTCGGCTAGTCTGCATGGGATACCTGGCATATCCGAAGGATGCCAGGCGAAGATGTCCCAATTCTCGTGCAAGAACTCTCGTAGTGCATCGTCTATTGTGGGGTTCATCTGTGCCCCAATTGATGCTGTTTTTTTAGGGTCCATTGGGTGGACCTGGAATTTCACTATTTTGTCTGCTGGTTTAAAAGAGGTGGACTTGGGTCGTTTGTCGAGTATCACATCGTCCATGTCCACTGTGGAGTGCAGCGCAGTTAACTCTTCCGCCGCGAGGGCTTCTGATAATGCCTCCAGGGCTAGTGCAGCGGTTTTATTTTCAGCGCGGAGTGCTATGTTCGGATCACTGGATAGAGTGATGATTCCATTGGGCCCCGGCATCTTAAGCTTCATATACCCATAATGGGGTATAGCTTGGAAGCTTGTGAATGCGTCCCGCGCTAAAAGGGTGTGGTATCCGCTATTAAACGGGGCCACTTGGAATGTGATTTCTTTAGACCTATAATTCTCCGGCGTGCCGAATACCACATCCAGTGTTATTTTTCCCGTGCATCGTGCCTCCCGACTAGGGATGATTCCTCTGAAGGTTGTGCTGCTTTGCTCAATGGGGCTCTTATCTACTTCCATTTTCTTAAGAGTTTCCTCATAGATGAGGTCTAATCCGCTGCCGTCCTCCATGAGCACTTTAGTAAGCCGGAAGCCATCCACAATTGGACTAAGGACCAAAGCGGCTGGTGCTCGGACTGTTCAGAATTCAGGTTCGTTGCTGGCATTGAAGGTTATGGCCGTATCGTTCCACGGGTTTATTGCTGCGATGTGGCAGACTTCATCGAGGATGCGGAGCGCTCGCTTGTGCCTATTGTTTGAGGTGAAAGTCTCAAAGACTATCAGTACTATGTTGTTATTCTCTGGGGAATGGTGCTCTACAGTATTGTTGATGAGATGGTCCTCGCCGCTCTTGGCCACCTGCCGGAGTATCCAACATGCTCTAAGGTTGTGTGTTCGTATGATGCCTGGTGTGCTACGAATTTTGCATGGCCTATTGAGCCATCCCTCCAGTATGGTTCCACGCCCTATAGAGGGCTTTGGCTTCTTTGTTATTGGATTGGGTGACTTGCGAGAGCGCACCCTTTTAGTTCGGACGAGGGGTTTAGTTAGAGCCGGAGGATCCCAGAATTTTGTTTGGGTTTTCCAGGCGCTTTCCATCGCACAGTACTTCTGTACTATGGCCGCCAAGTCAGCGAAGTGTGCTATGTCATGGCGACTTATGGCGTTGAGGATTCCCTTGTCCATGTAATTTTTGCAAAAGAATGAGATTGCTTCTTCCTAGTGACAGTCCTTAACCTTGCTCATTACAAGGAGGAATCTGGCCCAGAAGTGGTGTACTGTCTCTTGGGGCTCTTGTATAATGTGGGAAAGATCTGTTACACCCTGATTTTCATGGAATAACACTTAAGATGATAAATCATGATAAAATGTGGTTTGACAAAAACTTTTGAGTGTCTTAGACTTTGCATTGATTGGATTTTGTGTGTTGTTTGCAAGTGCTCTAAAAATCAAATAAATCCTCCAACTCCTATACTTCATCTCCTTGCTCTAAACTCTTGAGAAAATGATCATGCCATGTGTATAGTACAATATAGAATTTTCTTACAAAAATAATTTGGCCAAAAAGTATTTTCTAAATTTAGTTTTCCAAAAACCCTTGAATTGAGGTTTGCACTGCAAGTACTTGATTTGGGCTATCAAAAATCTTTCCAAAAACATATTTGACTCCGATTATATATAATACTACCATAAACCACAAAAATATAATATTAAAAGTTATTTTACTATTTTATTTAAAGGCTTTTTCTTTAGGCCAGAAATGATCTTTAATAGGTTAAAATTATTTTAATGCTTTAAAAATATTTGTGAAAATTTAGGGAAACTCAGTGGACATATATTGTCCATATAAAGGAGTTTCAACACATGGTCATGTTCAAATTATTGGTCAAATCCCTCAAAAACCCTATCTGGATATTTCAAGGTTTTGAGATATTTACAAAGGAAATATTCTCTGAAAAATCCAAGAAAATTGTTTGGGGTAGGAGTATGGAAACTTGGCGCGGGTCGTGGATGACACGGAAGTTCCCCGGATCTTGTGGCTAAAGTGTGCAACCTCTGCAGAGTGTAAAACTATTCGAATAGCCTTATCCACGGTCAAGGACAGTTGGGCGGTGCTGCTTAGACTACGTCCACGACAAACAACACAGATTGGAAATATTTTTGATACGATTCATGAGGAAGTCACGATGAATTGAGTATGAGTTGTTCATGACTCTTTCTCGATGTTGAAGTCTGTAACCTCCTGATACTTGTTGCAGACGGATTCATGTCCTTGGTAAATGTTGATCATACTTGCATGAGAAAAACTAGCTTTCTGTAACAATGCCAATTAAGCAGTAGAGCTTTGCATAATTATTTTGTTATCACTCTTGGGTTGCTTGCGAGTACATTCAAAGTACTCATTGGCTTGCCACTGGTTATTTTGTTGGCCAGCCATGAAAGACAAGATATATTGAAGAGTTGTTTGGTGATGATCGTGCGAGCTAGGACGCTTTCCCAGTCTGAATGCCTGTAGGGTTAAGGTAGATGGCATGGTTCAAGTTATCGACGGAGATTTCCGCTGCGATGATATACTCAAGACTTGACCATAATGGTCCTACTTGTGTAAAACGGTATGTATGGATGTAAGACTCTTGTTATTCAGCTTCTGTGTGTTCAGTGAGCATTGATCACTGGGATCACTGTACACGTGCATTCGGTGATCCCGACCTATGAGTCGGGGTCCCCACAAGATCACTTGTGTCTGGGTGGGTGGTTAGACTTAAATCCACGTCCTGATCCTATTTGTGACCCAGGGGCAAAGGAGCTCCCGAGCTTGGCAGCTCGGGCTCCAGGATGTTGCCCAATATTTGTGGCCCCTTGCCCGATTCTAAGTTCGAAGCCTGGGCCATGTCCTCCCGTAGACGGGTATCCGGCTCAAAGAGCTTGGGAATCCGGACATAGTTCATCCTCAAAATAGAGGAAGAATCGTTGTTTTGTTCCTCCACCACCGCTATCTGATGGGTGACCGGCGGAGAGTTGATCTCCCTTTGGTCGGGTTTAAGCCCGATCCAATCATAGTCCGTGGCGACTACCAGGGTGGCAACACGATCCAAGAACTCGTTCAGAGGGGAGAGCTCCATTGGATCCATCTGCTCGGTGAATTCCGAGCTGACGTGGAGGCTGTTCTTGATGACCTGAGAAGTCATCGCTGCCGTGGCAGTCAAACGGGCGGCCATGATGAAACCACCCAGCCGGAGAGTCTGGCCTACACCCAGGGTTCCTCCAGAGATGATGTTGTCCTTGAAAACAAAGCGAGCCATCAAGCCCTATCATGACGGCACAGTGGAACTCTCAATGAAAGCACCAATGTCGGTGTCAAAACTGGCTGTTCTCGGGTAGGGGGTCCCCAACTGTGCGTCTAAGGCTAATGGTAACAGGAGACAGGGGACACGATGTTTTACCCAGGTTCAGGCCCTCTCGATGGAGGTAATACCCTACTTCTTGCTTGATTGATCTTGATGATATGAGTATTACAAGAGTTGATCTACCACGAGATCGTAGAGGCTAAACCCTAGAAGCTAGCCTATGATTATGATTGTTGTTGTCCTACGGACTAAGCCCTCCGATTTATATAGACACCGGAGGGGGCTAGGGTTACACAGAGTCGGTTACAGAGAAGGAGATCTACATATCCGAATTGCCAAGCTTGCCTTCCACTCAAAGGAGAGTCCCACCTGGACACGGGGCAAAGTCTTCAATCTTGTATCTTCATAGTCCAACAGTCCGACCAAAGTATATAGTCCGGCTGTCCGAGGACCCCTTAATCCCGGACTCCCTCATCGGGGCTGCCGAACTTGGACTCGAGACCTGCCGCGGCCCTGGGCCGCTTGCAGGCGAATTGGTGGAGCGCTGGGGCCACCTTGAGGTACTGCTTGAGGATGTGGCACTAGCGCTGGATCCGCACGCCTTTGGGCCATTTTTGTTTAGCCTTTCCTTTCTTATGCAATTCGAAAAAAAGTAGTGTGCCCCGCTGGGGTGTGTAATGAACTATGGCAGTTATGCCCCCTTTATGCTATGCTTATTATCTCAATGCCATGTTATGTCATCTGTACTCGGGGTAGGTGACGGTAGGATAACTTAGCTTGACGCGTTTGTAGTGGCTCTCCTTCTCACGAGGGTGAGGCCCTTGACGTCTGGCAAATTCCTCTTTCCCGGTGACTCGGGAGGCGCTTCGGGCCTCGCGAGGTGTTCTAGATCTGCTGCAGAGCTGTTTAGAGAAGAAGGAAGCTTGGGCATGAGGGGTGTCGGTGCCCGTGAGCTTGATCGATGGCTCCTCGCGAGGATAAAGCTGAAGCACTGGGGCAATGGGGTTTATCGCGGTGTGCTCATGCAAGGGCAGGCCCATGCGCACACACCTATCCAGCCCTCACGCGCGAGGCGCGCGAGGAAGAGCGACGGGAAACTGTCACACCTTCCTGTCCCCTCGGCTAAGAACGAAGGAAGGAAAAGACCAACTTGGCTACCCAAAGCACGAAAGCATTAACTACATTAAAGATCACTAAAAGACTGCAAGCAACTTCGGAAAGCAAATGAACAGCCACGTCCAGCACCTAATCTAGTCTTCTCACGAGTGCGGAGCTAAGTTCTGCCACTAAGACATGGGAAGGAGCCCCCGTGAGGCCCCAGGGCGGCTCTCAGGAGACTCCAAGGCATGTACAGCCCCACTCCTTATTACGTGAGAGCATCACAAGCAGAGACCTTCACAGGACGGAGCCTTGCTTCATGGGTAGAACTTCTGGAGGTGCTGGATGTTCCAGGTGCGCGGTGCCAAGCCTGGAGACACGGGCAATACTAAATGTGCCCTCCCACATGGGTGAGGGCTTGTGCAGCCCCTCCCTGGAGACCACCCACCACAGGACGAGCTCGCCCGCCTCCAGCGTCCTGGAGCGGATGCTGCGGCAGTAGTACCACCGCAGCGCCTGCTGGTACCTTGCCAGTCGGAGCGAGCCTTGCCGGCGGCATTCCTCCCCCAACACGAGATCCATCCCCCGCGTGGCGTCCTGACGTGTCTTGTCAAATGCCAGGACCTACATGGACTGATGCTTTGACCTCGTGTGGGAGAACCGCCTCAGCTCCATAGACGAGGAAGAAGGGCGTCTCTCCTGTTGGCTTGGTAACGGAGGTGCGGATGGACCACAGAACATACTGGAGCTCATCGAGACAGCCCCTGCCGCAGGCCTCGAGCTTCTTCTTGAAGGTCCTTGCCTTGAGGCCCCTCAAGACCTCGGCGTTGGCGCGCTCAGCTTGGCCGTTGCTCCTGGGGTGTGCCACTAAGGCGTAGCATATTTGCATTCCAAGGTTAGCACAGTATGTTTTGAAAAGGTTGCTAGTGAAATGCGAGCCCTTGTCGGTGATGATGCGGTTAGGGACCCCAAACCGGCTCATGAGGCCCTTGACGAACTTGACAGCTGATGCAGCTAGGGTTGTGCGGACGGCTTCTACCTCTGCCCATTTGGTGAACTTGTCGATGGCGAGGTAAAGATAGCGGTAGCCCCCTGGCGCTCGAGGGACCGCCCCCAGGATGTCCAGCCCCCAACCCGCGAACGGCCATGTGAGCGCGATCGTCTGGAGGCCTTGCCCAAGCTGGTGAATTTGCTTGGCGTGGAACTGGCATGCTTTGCAGGAGCGCACCAGCTCGGCGGTGTCGTTGAGTGCAGTGGGCCAATAGAAGCCACTGTGGAATGCCTTGCCCACAAGAGTGCGTGACGAGGAATGATGTCCGCAATCCCCACCGTGTATGTACGGCAGCAGCTCGAGCCACTGCTCCCAAAACATCATTGGGCCTCTTGTGGTACAACTCATCGTCACAGATGCAGTACGCGGTGCCCAGACGAGCCACTCGCTCGGCGTCCTCCTCCTTCTCCGGTAGGGTCCACTCAAGTAAGTATGCCTTGAACTCCTCGGTCCAGCACCCCTCCTGGGGCTCAAGTGCGAGGAGCAGGCGGGCCCCTGAGGGAGGTCCGCATGTTGGGGCGCCAGTTGCCGGTGCTTGGGGTAGATCCTCTTGTGGTGGCGTTGGAGCGTGGTGGGTGTCGGTGTTCTGGGAACGGAGGTGATGAACCAAAAGTATAGGGGATCTATCGTAGTCCTTTCGATAAGTAAGAGTGTCGAGCCCAACGAGGAGCAGAAGGAAATGATAAGCGGTTTTCAGTAAGGTTTTCTCTGCAAGCACTAAAATAGTAGGTGATACATAGTTTTGTGATAAGATAAATAGTAACGAGCAAAAAGTAAATAAAGTAAATAAAGTGCAGCAAGGTGGCCCAATCCTTTATGTAGCAAAGGATAAGCCTGGACAAATTCTAATAATGAAGAAGGAGCTCCCGAGGACACATTGGGAATTATCGTCAAGCTAGTTTTCATCACGTTCGTAAGATTCGCGTTCTGTACTTTGATAATTTGATATGTGGGTGGACCGGTACTTGGGTACTGTTCTAACATGGACAAGCATCCCACTTATGATTAACCCCTATTGCAAGCATCCGCAACTACAAAAAGGAGTATTAAGGTAAACCTAACCACAGCCTTAATGGGTCCATATAAACCCCTAACGAAGCAACGCATAAACTAGGGTTTAAGCTTCTGTCACTCTAGCAACCCATCATCTACTTATTACTTCCCTATACCTTCCTCTAGGCCCAAATAATGGTGAAGTGTCATGTAGTCGACGTTCACATAACACCACTAGAGGAAAGACAACATACATCTCATCAAAATATCAAACGAATACCAAATTCACATGACTACTAATAGCAAGACTTCACCCATGTCCTCAGGAACAAACGTAACTACTCACAAAGCATATTCATGTTCATAATCAGAGGGGTAATAATATGCATAAAGGATCTGAACATATGATCTTCCACCAAGTAAACCAAATAGTATCACCTACAAGGAGTAATCAACACTACTAGCAACCCACAGGTTCCAATTTGTGGTTTTGATACAAGATTGGATACAAGAGATGAACTAGGGTTTGGAGAGGGGATGGTGCTGGTGAAGATGTTGATGGAGATTGACACCCTCTCCATGAGAGGATCGATGGTGATGACGTTGGTGATGATTTCCCCCTCCCGGAGGGAAGTGCCTCCGGCAGAACAGCTCCGCCAGAGCCCTAGATTGATTCCGCCAAGGTTCTGCCTCGTGGCAGCGGAGTTTCGTCCCATAAGCTTGCCCCCGATTTTTTCCAGGGTAAAAGTGATGATATAGCAGAAGATGGATGTCGGAGGCCCACCAGGGGCCCAGGAGATAGGCGGGCGCGCCCTACAGGGGGGGGGGCGTGCCCCCTGTCTCCTGGACAGGGTGTGGGCCCCCTGGCCTATTTCTTTCGCTCATAAATTCTTATTAAATCCAAAAAGTTGTTTCATGGAGTTTCAGGACTTTTGGAGTTGTGCAGAATAGGTTTCCAACGTTTGCTCCTTTTCCAGCCAGAATTCCAGTTGCGGGCATTCCCCCTCTTCATGGTAAACCTCGTAAAATAAGAGAGAATGGCCATAAGTATTGAGATATAATGTGTAATAACAGCCCATAATGTAATAAATATTGATATAAAAGCATGATGCAAAATGGACGTATCAACTCCCCCAAGCTTAGACCTCGCTTGTCCTCAAGCGGAAGCCGAAATCGAAAAATATGTCCACATGTTTAGAGATAGAGGTGTCAATAAAAATAAAAATATGGACATGAGGGCATCATGATCATTCTAATAACAGCAACATATATGGATTTTGTCATATGATTTCCTATGCTCAAGTAATAAACAATTCAAAATGTCAAGTATGGTTCAAAAACTTCATTGGGAACTAACTAACTATAAACTCAGTCATTGAAGCAATTGCAATTTATCGTAACATCAAAAAGAGTCAATAATAGAGATTTTTAGCAAGCTCACATACTCAACTATCTCGTAGTCTCCTATAATTGTTAACACTCACGCAATACTTGTGGTTATAGAGTTTCAGCCGGACACTGAGAAAGATAGGGGGTTATTGTGTTGCCTCCCAACGTATTCACCTTTAGGTGATGTCAACAATAACAGCCTATGCCAACTTACATCCAATTGGGTATATGTATCATGATCTTTCAAACACGAGGAGCTTGCCAAAGGATAAAAATAAAAAGGGAAAGGTGAGCATCACCTTGACTCAAGCATAAAGTAAAAACATAAAGTAAAAGATAGGCCCTTCACAGAGGGAAGGAGAGGTTGTCATGCGCATTCAGGGTTGATGCATAAAATCTTAGTGCAAAAGAATGTCACTTTATATTGCCCCTTGTATGTGGACCTTTATTATGCAGTCCGTCGCTTTTATTACTTCCACAACAAGTTCGTACAAAGTTTATTTTCTCTGCACTAATAAGTCATACATATTTAGAGAGCAATTTTTATTGCTTGCACCGATGACAACTTACTTGAAGGATCTTACTCAATCCATATGTATGTATGGTGGACTCTCATGGCAAAACTGGGTTTGAGGATATTTGGAAGCACAAGTAGTATCTTACTTAGTTCAAGGAATTTGGCTAGCAAGAGGGGGGAAGGCAAGCTCAACATGTTTGGATGGTTAATGACAATATACTTTAACTGAGATGTCGGAAAACATAAACCATTATGTTGTCTTCCTTGTCCAACATCATCTCTTTTAGCATGTCATACTTAATGAGTGCTTCACAATCATAAAAGATGTCCAAGATAATATATTTATATGTGAACCCCTCTTTCCTTATCATTTCCTATTAATTGCAACGATGACCAAGGCTACGTTCATCAACTCTCAACAATTTTTATGCCTCATACTTTCTATGTGTGAAGTTATCACTATCCATAAGATCAATATGAACTCTTTTGCTCTTTCTACTTTCACAAGATCATAGCAACATGGCAAAGCCCTTGACTCAACACTAATCTTTATTATAGATAGCACACGTACTCGATTACGTAAAGAGATCACAATGCAAAACTCAAAACTACTTGAAATCAAAAACTTCAAACTACTAGATCAAGATACTACTAAAAGGATCGAACTAAATAAAGCGGTAAAAATAGGAGTGTGACGGTGATACGATACCGGGGCACCTCCCCCAAGCTTGGCAGTTGCCAAGGGGAGTGCCCATACCCATGTGATTATTTCTTCGGAGGTGGTGAAGTAGGAGTTGTTGATGATGTAGGATTGTCGTCCGTCTTCTAGGGCATTGGCTCTCCATCATAAAAGGATGATCGAGTCTCCGGGATCCTTAAATCTGCAGCCAAACTCATTCGCTTGAATCTATATTCATACTCACAGTTCTGGTTTTGCAGGTCATAGATCTGGGCTTGGAGGTGCTCAATTTTCTCTTGAAGTTTGAAAATGGACTGCCCAATGACTTTGGCATCCAGCTTGTGGTTGTTGGTGAACTCCATGATCATCATCTGGTTGAAATTGAGTCCATGCTCCACCATCCCTTGACACTTGAAAACTTCTTGCTCCACGGCTTCGAGCTTTTTCTCCACGCTCCCGGTACGCCTTGGTACCTCCACATCGCGGATGTGCAGCACCCCCTCATGCATCTCAATGGTTTGAGGATGATGCAGCACCTCCGCGAGATAGGGGTTGATGACTCTCTCGAAAAACTTGTCCCTGGGAGCGCTTGGAGACGACATGATGCTCTAGATCTGAAACAGAAACAACTCGAAATGAAAACAGAGGATATTTGCATGATATGGTGGTCAAAACCTTCGGGAGTATATATAATGATTTTTTACTGACCAAAGTACATAACATACAAGAAAACGGAGTCCGGGAGGCACACGAGGTGCCCACGAGACAGAGGGGCGCGCCCTACAGGGAGGGGCACGGCCTCCTCTCTCGTGGGAGCCTCATGTCCCTTTCGGACTACTTCTTTCTTCCTAAAATTCTTAAATAATCCAAAACTGATAAAAATTGCCATTAGAGTTGTTTTGGTGTCGGTTTACTTACCGTACCACGTACCTATGCCTTTTCAGAGTCTGGAACATTCTGGAAAGTGTCTCTTATGTATTCCTCAGGGGTTATGGTTTCAATAATATTAGTTTAAACATTGATAGGATTACCTGAAATATAATGTTTAATTCTTTGGCCGTTTACCACCCCCGGATTTGTGCCTTCGAAGTTGTTGATTTTTATAGCACCAGAACGATAGACCTCCTCGATAACGTAGGGACCTTCCCATTTTGAGAGAAGTTTTCCTGCAAAAAATCTTAAACGAGAGTTGAACAATAACA
Source organism: Triticum dicoccoides (assembly GCF_002162155.2). NCBI lineage: Eukaryota > Viridiplantae > Streptophyta > Magnoliopsida > Poales > Poaceae > Triticum > Triticum dicoccoides. The sequence continues at coordinate 278,961,841 of NC_041385.1, forward strand.
CATAATCTCCTACGTTAAACTCACACTTTTGTATCCTCTTATCATGCCAACGTTTGACTTTTTCTTTGAAAAGCTTAGCATTCTCATATGCTTGGGTTCTTCATTCATCAAGTGAGCTAATATCAAATAACCTTTTCTCACCGGCAAGTTTGAAATCATAATTGAGCTCATTAATAGCCCAATATGCTTTATGTTCAAGTTCAAGAGGCAAATGACATGCTTTTCCGTAAACCATCTTATATGGAGACATACCCATAGGATTTTTGTATGCAGTTCTATAGGCCCATAATGCATCATCAAGTTTTTTGGACCAATTCTTTCTAGATCTATTCACAGTCTTTTGCAAAATTAATTTGAGCTCTCTATTGCTCACTCTACTTGACCACTAGACTGCGGGTGATAAGTAGATGCGATTCTATGATTGACATCATACTTAGCAAGCATCTTACGGAAAGCACCATGAATAAAGTGTGAACCACCATCAGTCATAAGATATCTAGGGACTCCAAACCTCGGAAAAACAACTTCTTTCAGCATTTTAATAGAAATGTTATGATCGGCACTGCTAGTTGGAATAGCTTCTACCCACTTAGTAACGTAATCAACAACAACTAGAATATGTGTATAACCATTGGAGGTAGGAAAAGGTCCCATATAATCAAAGCCCCAAACATCAAACGGTTCAAACAAAAGAGAATAATTCATAGGCATTTCTTGATGTCTACTAATGTTACCTATTCTTTGACATTCATCACATGATAAAACAAACTTACGAGCATGTTTGAAGAGAGTAGGCCAATAAAAACTAGATTGTAGTACCTTGTGTGCAGTTCTATCTCCAGCGTGGTGTCCTCCATAGGATTCAGAGTGACACTTGCGTAGGATTTGTTCCTGTTCATGCTCAGGCAAACAACGTCTAATAATACCATCTACTCCTTCTTTATAAAGGTGTGGATCATCCCAGAAGTAATGTCTTAAATCATAAAAGAACTTTTTCTTTTGCTGGTATGTGAAACTAGGCGGTATATATTTAGCAACAATGTAATTAGCATAGTCAGCATACCAAGGAGCAGTACGAGAAGCATTGACGACCGCTAATTGTTCATCAGGAAAGCTATCATTAATAGGAAGTGGGTCATCAAGAACATTCTCTAACCTAGACAAGCTGTCTGCAATGGGGTTCTCAGCTCCCTTTCTATCAATAATATGCAAGTCAAATTCTTGGAGCAAGAGAACCCATCTAATGAGTCCAGGCTTAGCATCTTTCTTTTCCATAAGATATTGAATAGCAGCATGATCAGTGTGAATAGTAACTTTGGAATCAACAATATAAGGTCTAAACTTATCACATGCAAACACAACTGCTAAGAACTCTTTTTCAGTAGTAGCATAATTTTTCTAGGCAGTATCAAGAGTCTTACTAGCATGCTGGATAACATTCAATTTCTTATCGACTCTTTGCCCTAAAACATACCCTATAGCATAATCACTAACATCGCACATAATTTCAAAAGGTAAATTCCAATCAGGTGGCTGAACAATAGGTGAAGTGATCAAAGCTTTCTTGAGTGTTTCAAATGCTTCTACACAATCATCATCAAAGACAAAGGGAATATCTTTTTGCAATAAATTAGTCAGAGGCCTAGAGATTTTCGAAAAGTCCTTAATGAACCTCCTATAAAAGTCGGCATGACCAATGAAACTTCTTATACCTTTTATGTCCTTGGGACATGGCATCTTTTCAATAGCATCAACTTTGGCTTTATCAACTTCAATACCTCTCTCGGAGATCTTGTGCCCCAAGACAATACCTTCTATGCCAACAGTGACGACCTTCCTTTTACCATTAATCTTAGCACTAGCAGTATTCAAGAAGGGTCTACCAAAAATAATGGGACAAAAATCATCTTGTGGGGAAGCAAGAACAAGAAAATCAGCAGGGTATTTAATCTTCCCACACAAGACTTCAACATCTCTAACAATCCCAATAGGTTTAATGGTGACCCTATTAGCAAGCTTAATAGTAACATCAATGTCTTCTAATTCAACAGGTGCAATATCATGCATAATTTCTTTATAAAGGTCATAAGGTATCGCACTAGCACTAGCACCCATATCACATAAGCCATGATAACAATGATCTCCTATTTTAACAGAAATAATAGGCGTGCCTACAACAGGTCTACGTGTCTTAGTATCGGGTCTAGCAATATTAGCAGTTTCACCCAAAAAAGAGATAAGATGCCCATCTAAGTCCTCATCCAAGAGATCTTTAATCATAGAAATACCAGGTTCAACATTAATTTGCTCAGGAGGTGTATAGGTCCCAGTATTACTCTTACGAACAATAGTTGAAGCTTTAGCATGATCTTTTATCCTAACAGGAAAAGGAGGTTTTTCGACATAAGCTGTAGGAATAATAGGATCACTATATGTAATGGTCTTTTCTTCGACTGTAATGGGTGCAACTACTTTCACTTCAACAGGAGGATTATATTTAAACCACTTCTCTTTAGGGAGATCAACGTGAGTAGCAAAAGTTTCACAAAAAGTAGCTACTATCTCAGAGTCAAGTCCATACTTAGAGCTAAATCCACGGAAAACATCGGTGTCCATAAAAGATTTAACACAATCGAACTTAGGTGTCATACCTGACTCCTTACCATCGTCAGAACCCCAATCTTCAGAGTTGCGGTTAATTCTTTCCAATAAGTCCCATTTGAAATCAATAGTCTTCAGCATATAGGAACCAGCACAGGAAGTATCGAGCAAGTTGCGATCATCAAGAGAAAGCCGAGCATAAAAGTTCTGAACAATCATTTCTCGAGAGAGCTCATGGTTGGGGCATGAATACAACATTGACTTAAGCCTCCCCCAAGATTGAGCGATGCTTTCTCCTTCGCGAGGCCAGAAATTATATATGTAATTACGATCACGATGAACAAGATGCATAGGATAGAACTTCTGGTGAAATTCCAACTTGAATCGCTTATAATTCCAAGATCTCATATCATCACATAGCCTATACCATGTCATTGCATCTCCCTTCGAAGATAAAGGGAATACCTTCCTTTTGACAACATCATCGGGAATACCTGCAAGCTTAAATAATCCACAAACTTCATGCACAGAGATAAAGTGTAAATCGGGATGCAATGTTTCGTCTCCTGCAAAAGTATTAGCTAGCAGTTTTTCTGTCATACCCGAAGGAATCTCAAAGTGAATATTTTCATAAAGTTCAGTAGGTTGAGGAGCATCTCTTTGCTCTTCTGGTTCAGGTGAAGATACCCCAAACAAGCCCCTCAAAGGATTAGTTTCCATAGTGACAAGTAACAGAAAATTTCAGCACACTATATAAATGTTTCCTTACCAAGTTCCACTCAACAAAAGCGCTACACTCCCTAGCAACGGCGCCAGAAAAGAGTCTTGATGACCCACAAGTATAGGGGATCTATCATAGTTCTTTCGATAAGTAAGAGTGTCGAACCCAACGAGGAGCAGAAGGAAATGATACGCGGTTTTCAGTAAGGTTTTCTCTGCAAGCACTGAAATAGTAGGTGATAGATAGTTTTGTGATAAGATAAATAGTAACGAGAAAAAAGTAAATAAAGTAAATAAAGTGCAGCAAGGTGGACCAATCCTTTATGTAGCAAAGGATAAGCCTGGACAAATTCTAATAATGAAGAAGGAGCTCCCGAGGACACATTGGGATCGTCAAGCTAGTTTTCATCACGTTCGTAAGATTCGCGTTGGGTACTTTGATAATTTGATATGTGGGTGGATCGGTACTTTGGTACTGCCCTAACAAGGACAAGCATCCCACTTATGATTAACCCCTATTGCAAGCATCCGCAACTACAAAAAGGAGTATTAAGGTAAACCTAACCACAACATTAAACATATGGGTCCATATCAACCCCTAACGAAGCAACGCATAAACTAGGGTTTAAGCTTCTGTCACTCTAGAAACCCATCATCTACTTATTACTTCCCTATACCTTCCTCTAGGCCCAAATAATGGTGAAGTGTCATGTAGTCGACGTTCACATAACACCACTAGAGGAAAGACAACATACATCTCATCAAAATATCAAACGAATACCAAATTCACATGACTACTAATAGCAAGACTTCACCCATGTCCTCAGGAACAAACGTAACTACTCACAAAGCATATTCATGTTCATAATCAGAGGGGTAATAATATGCATAAAGGATCTGAACATACGATCTTCCACCAAGTAAACCAAATAGCATCACCTACAAGGAGTAATCAACACTACTAGCAACCCACAGGTTCCAATTTGTGGTTTTGATACAAGATTGATACAAGAGATGAACTAGGGTTTGGAGAGGAGATGGTGCTAGTGAAGATGTTGATGGAGATTGACACCCTCTCCATGAGAGGATCGATGGTGATGACGTTGGTGATGATTTCCCCCTCCCGGAGGGAAGTGCCTCCGGCAGAACAGCTCCGCCAGAGCCCTAGATTGATTCCGCCAAGGTTCCGCCTCGTGGCGGCGGAGTTTCGTCCCATAAGCTTGCCCCCGATTTTTTCCAGGGTAAAAGTGATGATATAGCAGAAGATGGATGTCGGAGGCCCACCAGGGGCCCAGGAGATAGGGGGTCGCGCCCTACAGGGGGGGGGGCGTGCCCCCTGTCTCCTGGACAGGGTGTGGGCCCCCTGGCCTATTTCTTTCGCTCATAAATTCTTATTAAATCCAAAAGGTTGTTTCATGGAGTTTCAGGACTTTTGGAGTTGTGCAGAATAGGTTTCCAACGTTTGCTCCTTTTCCAGCCAGAATTCCAGCTGCCGGCATTCCCCCTCTTCATGGTAAACCTCGTAAAATAAGAGAGAATAGCCATAAGTATTGAGATATACTGTGTAATAACAGCCCATAATGCAATAAATATTGATATAAAAGCATGATACAAAATGGACGTATCAGGGGGTCTCCAGGCTTGCCTGCCTGCGGCCTGCGGTGTGGCTCGAGTGGTGGCCCAGTACGGCCCATCTTCATCAGCGCAAGACTCAAGACCCTCGCGAGGGGCCAAGCCTTGTGGGGCGGACGACACAAGACTTCCTCAGAAATGGCCTCGCTAGGAAGGCTCGCGAGGAGGCGGAGAGTTCAAGGCAGTGTACCTCGCGAGGTGCTCGTGACGCAAGCCATGACGATCGAGACCAGGCGAGCGCCAGGCGGGCGCCGGCCTGCGCAGTGTCCTAGTTTCCTCTTTGGTGAAAAGAGGGCAAGCACAGGCGTAGAGTACCGAGGCATCAGGCAAAGGTTGCCATTTCAGTGCAACGAGACCAAGACCAGCAGAGCGGCAAGATGGAGGTCACCGTGGAGCCTAAGACGGCATCATCACCAGTGCCTTTGGTAGCCGAAGACCAACTTTAGTTAGGATAACTTGTACCAGATGTTCCCCTTTGAAATGGCCGATGTTGGCGCCCTTCCCACTCAATATTTGGGAAGAGGACCAGGGCCTCTATTTATATAAGGATAGCCACCACAGTAAAAGGGGGGATCTAATCAAGCACTCATTAGATCGAGAGGCGATTGAACTCACCCAAGCAGTTCATCGCACCAGCTCAAGAACACCTCTCGCGAGGCAGTTCATCCTTTGTATTTTTCATCATCAGCCCCTAAGGCAATCCACCACACCACACACTGGAGTATTGTTTTACACCACAACGGTGGCCCAAACCAGTATAAATCTTGTGTCCCTCGTGTTGTTCATCGTTTAGCTTAGATTCTCGCGAGGCGATCGGATGTGGATCGGTAGGGGGAAGATCTTCGTGCGCACCCCAGAGTTCGAACCTTCAGGGTCTGTCGGAACCCAACATCTGACATTTGGCGCGCCAGGTAGGGGTGCACGAAATCTCCCCTCTCCCGTCATGCGTCTCGCCGCTTCACCGCCTCCATGTCCGGCGACCCGATGGCCAACTCCGACCGCTGGGCGGCATGGCCTGCCCATGCCGTGCCGCCTGCCCAAGGTGATTCTCAACCCCACGCCTCAGGCAGCCCACGCCCCACAGAGCGCCATGAGGCGCGAGCGATGCGGTCAAGCGTCGCCTGCCCTTACTCCGTGGCAAGTACGATCGGCAGTGAGGGCCTCAAGCCACGCTGCAGCCACAACACCGCACACCCGACGGGAGCAGGCAAACATGAAGGCCGCGCTCACGATGGCGCGAGAACTGCTGCGATGCAGACTGCAAGAAAGCGTCTGTGATGTGCTGCTGGAGCGTGTCGCTGAGCTCCTGGATGCCGCTGCTTCAGGGGCTCCCCCGTTTTGCGTCCAGCTTCCACCCCAGGCCCTGGGCGGATCACGCTTCGGATCAATCCGTGCCCATGCGCCCCCGAGCGCACCTGAAGGCTTCATCAACACAAGCCTGGACATCGGCGTCGGGCAACAAGCCGCGCCAGCACTGCCCCTGGTAAGCGAGGGCATGTGCATCACTGCCTACGGCCCTAGCGGGCCGCCGCCCTACCGCCCCCAAGATGGAGCTTCAAGTTGAACTACATGGCGCGTGGAGCACTACAGCTAGGCCTTTGGGGGGTGACCCCGGAGGCCTATGTGCCCCACATGGTGGATCGAGAGTTCGCACTGGAAGAAGACCACGACTCGTTCCTCGGGCTAGGCTGGGAGGAAGAGACGCCAGAAGCTGGGCTCTTTCAGGAGGCTCACGAAAGCCTTGACAAACGTGCCGACGGCAGCAACTATCGGGTACCGCTAATTCCTCAGGAGCGAGCTTATGCTAACGGATGGTCGCAGGAGGTTCAGGTCGCTGCAGCGGATGGTTGCCCCAGTGCAGCCACCTCCCTCCCCTCAGGAGGAGGGCACTGGGGGCAGCAGGAGAGGATCCGGGAGCCAGGCTCCTCCCCACGGCATGCGGAGCAAGGCATGGCCTGCCCCCGGTAGAGGACCCATGGTCGTCGGGGGAACCGCTGGCGTCCCCTTTTCCCCATTGGCGTCGTACTGGTTTCCGGTCGCCGTCGATGGTGGTCAAGGGTGGCGCAAGGCGGGGCCCTCATCTGGCGATATGAAGCAAGGCCAGTACCTGTGAAGAAGGCCCAGTGCCTGTGAAGCTCGCCGCCCGTGACACTCTCACGTAATAATGAGTTGGGGTTGTACACGCCCCGGAGTCTCCGGAGAGCCGCCCTTGGGCCTCGGGGGCTCCCTCCCACGCCCAGCAGCAGCACTTAGCTCTGCGCCGGTGAGAAGACGTCGAAGACTAGACTAGGTGCCGGACGCGTCCTTTTGCTTTTGCTTCTTTTCGTGCGAACAAGCTTTCTCGTTTCGGATCTAAGTTGAAGTCAAATTTGTGTTTGCGTATGCGGGAGGGGTGTTGTGTCTTATTTGTGTGCTTTCTCGTGCTCTGATTTCTGTTCGAGTTGGAGTTCACACTTCCTGCCTCCCTCTCACAAGCCCCTTGCGAGTAGGGAAGGGCCCGTCGCATGCGCCCGTTGTCCCGCGGCCGCCGTTCGCTCTCGCCAGGCTCATGCCGCATGGTCAAACGTGACCCTCACGAGGCCCTCGGATGGGCGCTATGACCCTACTCAAGGCCCGCCAAGACGAAGGTAAAACCACGACAACCTACTCATCACGGAAATCATGACCGCATGCAGGTGCACATCCAGTGCCGATCTTGACAACACATAGGCAACAATCTTTTTACATGAGGGGCTTCCCCTCCCAAAATGCTCTCACAACCTTAGGGGCCACTCCCGAGTCTCTTCCCGTGCAGGACAAACAGCAGGAGGAAGCGTGGGATCAATCGGACATGTCGCTCACCGCATCCCCCTGGGCGTCCCCGGAGGCATCGCTGGCACCGCCGTCGTCGCCGCCAGCCTCTCCATCGCCGTTGTTGGCACCGTCTTCACCACCGTTCACCATGTCGCCTTTGTCAGCAGCAACGATCACCCTGTCCTCATTAGAAGTAAAGGCCCGGACGAGTGCATCTACATTGTCCTCCACCCACCGCGCTAGGTCGCCTCAGACGCATCAGGTACCGGGGCGATGGCAGCGTCGAAATCGAAGAGGGGGTCGATGTTCTGGAGATAGCTCAAGACGCGGGAGAATGTTCGCGCGAGCAGGCCGCGTCTCCGTTCCTCCACCAGTTGACGAGACCTCTCAGAGCGGTTCTCTAGATGCATCACCACGTCAGTGAAGAACCGGAGATTGCCGGTGTAGTTGGTTACATGCGGCTCCTTGGCGACTGCCTCGCAGATGTTGCTCAAGGCCGCATTGGCCCTTTCCCTCAGTGTCCGGAGCATGGGCCATGCATGTGTTCCAGCGTCTGCCGCTGGCGGATCTCGTCCGCATTCTGCTGTGCAACGGCCTCGGCATCATCAACTCGATGTTAAAGAAGAAGCAGTTCGGCGTGGGAGGAGGCCAGCTTAGCCTGCGCCGAGCTTAGTGTGGCAGCCGTGGCTTCAGCTCGCTGCGTGGCTTCAGTCAGCCTGGTCCTAAGAGCAGCAGTCCTGCCTGCTGCTTCAGCCTTGATCAGCTCCAACCGCTCTTCATACTCGCGCTCAAGGCCGGCGCGAGCCTCTGCCACACGATGGTCGATCTCCTCCTGAATCCAGGCTTCCCGCGCACCGACGTCATCCTCCGCCTAGGTGACCTGGTGCTCCCCCGTCTCCAGCCGCTCAAGATCGAGGTTGCACTCAGCAGCCTCCAATGTCAACGCTTCCTCGCGCCTCCGGAGCTCCTCCTCTTTAGCGGGCCCCCCTTTCAGCGACGCAAGGGCGGCTCGGTGCAACCCTGTCTGCTGCTCCAGGGAGTTAAACCAGTCTTGGAGCTCCCACGCGCGCTCTTCCGCAGCTTCACGTTGCCGATCTGCTTCCTCAGCCTCCTTAATGGCTCGGTAGCAGGCCTCCTGAGAGGCCACCAGAAATGCCTCGGGCTTGGCATTGTCGAGGTCACGCTGATGGCTCGCCAGACCAACAACCGCCTTTAGCTTGCGCCACTCCTCGAGCAGCCGTAGGCCTTCAGCTTCAAAACACGTGTCCTCGCCTGCAAGATCTGCACCAAGCTGGTTCACCGTGTCTGCCGCCTTCTGGAGGAACTCCCGGCGGGCGGCGCTGCGCTCCCGCGCATGCTTGAGCACGTCGTCAACATCATCCTCCGCCATCGACGCTGGCGGAGGACCCTGGTGTTATTCACCCCCTCTCGGTAGGGGGCTAGGAGCTAGCGCTCCCATGATCACCGGGCGGACCCCGCAAGGGACCCAACCAGGCGCCGATCCACCTCCCGATGAGGAACCAAAGATCGACTCCAACCACTCGCCGCCTATGATCAGCGGAGGAGCCCGGGGCAAGCTGGTTGTGCCCAGGGAGAGCTCACGAAGGAGGAGTGGCACGCCGACAGGTTCAAGGCGTGCCGCAGGCCGGCCTACCTCTCCGGCCGAGCCCGTGCCGGGGGTGGCACGCATACTTGGGGCAGTCAAGGTCAGTGATGGAGGAGAAGCCTGAGGAAGCGGCTCCTCGGATGGCTCGGCGGGCTCGTCAGAAGGGATCTTGAAAGGCCACGGTCAGCAAAGGGAGCAGCAAATAGGGAGCTATAAGAAGGAGGGACTTAGTCGTCCATGGCAAAGTACTTCTTGTGCTTCAATGGGCGGTACGAGCGATCATCACCACCGGAAGCCTCGTTCCTCTTGCGAAGGGCCTCGAAATCTATGCAGAACCGGCCCAAGCTCGCGACATGTGGGCCGGCGCGTGGCATAGGAGTCGGAGCATCAAGGCAGCCTATGTCAGGGGCACCAACCTGAGAGGGGCGATTAGGTGCCGCCTCTTGGTGGCCCGCCGAGGCCTCGGGGGCTTCGGCCTCAGGAGCCGGAAGGCGCGCCCTCTCATCAGCCATCACATCGGGGGGGGGGGGCTCCGTAAGCTCCGGAGGATGACACCTTGGGAGCCCCGCGCGACATCAGCACCTCGACATCAGGCCCCTCAGCTCCTGCCAATGCTTGCCTCCCAGCATCGACTCGTGAGGCAAGGTCCGCACGGGCGACCAGGGGAAGGACTACGACAACCGGGTTCTCACGAGGCCCCACGAGGCCAGCTGGGCGCACCCCCATGCGTTGAAGTGGGGCATTTGCCTCACGAGCTCGACCCTGTTTGTGCAAAGATACAACAGGGCGCCTCCATGACGAACGCTGCCAGGAGAGGGGTCACCAGTCAGGACCTGTAGCACCTTCTTCAGCGTCTCAGGCGCGAGATCCCCGTCCTGGAGCCTCATGCGGTCCTGACGACCGGAGTAAGCCCACATTGGGCGAGAATGACGCTGGAGTGGAACGATGCGGCGCCGCAGGAACTCCTTCACCACCTGGGGCGCCGTCACCCCGAGCTTCCTCAGCCTCTTGAAGCGATGTCAGGTGAGAGCAAGCTGGGGGCTCGTAAGCTCCTCGTGACCCCAACCGGGATTGGGAATAGCAGGCAGCGTCGGGTGCGCGAGCAGGGGGCTGGGTGTTGGGTTTCGTAGTAATTTCAAAATTTTCCTACGCACACGCAAGATCATGTGATGCATAGCAACGAGGGAAGAGTATTGTCTACGTACCCAACGCAGACCGACTGTGGAAGCGGTGACACGACGTAGAGGAAGTAGTCATACGTCTTCTCGATCCAACCGATCAAGCACCGAAACTACGGCACCTCCGAGTTCGAGCACACGTTCAGCTCGATGACGATCCCCGGACTCCGATCCAGCAAAGTGTCGGGGAAGAGTTCCGTCAGCACGACGGCGTGGTGACGATCTTGATGAACTACAGCAGCAGGGCTTCGCCTAAACTCCGCTACAGTATTATCGAGGAATATGGTGGCTGGGGCGCCGCACACGGCTAAGGAATAGATCACGTGGATCAACTTGTTGTCCTTTGGTGCTAGCCCTGCCCCTCTATTTATATGTTGAGCCCCGGGGTCGAAACTTGGAGCAAAAGCCTCCTCAAAGTCGGTTTTGCCCGAAAGGCAAGAGTCCCACTCGGACTCCAGGACCAAACGCCACAATCCTTGGCGTCTGGCCCAGACGCCATGGGCCTCGGCGTCTGGCCCAGGGCCAGACGCCAGGGTGTCCGGCCTTTGGCCCCCTGGCCTCCGCAAAACTCCTTTTGCACCGACCTAAAGCCTCATGGGATTGACCCCTTGGCCTAACCATATCATCCAATATATGAATCTTTACGTCTCGACCATTTCGAGACTCCTCGTCATGTCCCCGATCTCATCCGGGACTCCGAACTCCTTCGGTACATCAAAACATGTAAACTCATAATATAACTGTCATCGTAACCTTAAGCGTGCGGACCCTACGGGTTCGAGAACAATGTAGACATGACCGAGACACGTCTTTGGTCAATAACCAATAGCGGGACCTGGATGCCCATATTGGCTCCTACATATTCTACGAAGATCTTTATCGGTCAGACCGCATAACAACATACGTTGTTCCCTTTGTCATCGGTATGTTACTTTCCCGAGATTCGATCGTCGGTATCCAATACCTAGTTCAATCTCGTTACCGGCAAGTCTCTTTACTCGTTCCGTAATACATCATCTCACAACTAACATATTAGTTGTAATGCTTGCAAGGCTTATGTGATGTGTATTTCCGAGAGGGCCCAGAGATACCTCTCCGACAATCGGAGTGACAAATCCTAATCTCGAAATACGCCAACCCAACATCGACCATTGGAGACACCTGTAATGCTCCTTTATAATCACCCAGTTACGTTGTGACGTTTGGTAGCACCCAAAGTGTTCCTCCGGCAAACGGGAGTTGCATAATCTCATAGTCATAGGAACATGTATAAGTCATGAAGAAAGCAATAGCAACATACTAAACGATCGGGTGCTAAGCTAATGGAATGGGTCATGTCAATTAGATCATTCTACTAATGATGTGACCTCGTTAATCAATCAACTCATTGTTCATGGTTAGGAAACATAACCATCTTTGATTAACGAGCTAGTCAAGTAGAGGCATACTAGTGACACTTTGTTTGTCTATGTATTCACACATGTATTGTGTTTCCGGTTAATACAATTCTAGCATGAATAATAAACATTTATCATGATTATAAGGAAATAAATAATAACTTTATTATTGCCTCTAGGGCATATTTCCTTCAGTCTCCCACTTGCACTAGAGTCAATAATCTAGTTCACATCGCCATGTGATTTAACAGCAATAGTTCACATCACCATGTGATTAACACCCATAGTTCACATCGATATGTGATCAACACCCAAAGGGTTTACTAGAGTCAATAATCTAGTTCACATCATTTATGTGATTAACACCCAAAGAGTACTAAGGTGTGATCATGTTTTGCTTGTGAGATAATTTAGTCAACGGGTCTGTCACATTCAGATCCGTAAGTATTTTGCGAATTTCTATGTCAACAATGCTCTGCACGGAGCTACTCTAGCTAATTGCTCCCACTTTCAATATGTATCCAGATTGAGACTTAGAGTCATCCAGATCTGTGTCAAAACTTGCATCGACGTAACTTTTTACGACGAACCTTTTGTCACCTCCATAATCGAGAAATATTTCCTTATTTCACTAAGGATAATTTTGACCAATGTCCAGTGATCTACTCTTAGATCACTATTGTACTCCCTTGCTTAACACAGTGTAGGGTATACAATAGATCTGGTACACATCATGGCATACTTTATAGAACCTATGGCTGAGGCATAGGGAATGACTTTCATTCTCTTTCTATCTTCTGCCGTGGTCAGGCTTTGAGTTTTACTCAACTTCACACCTTGTAACACAGGCAAGAAACCTTTTTCTTTGACTGTTCCATTTTGAACTACTTCAAAATCTTGTCAAGGTATGTCCTCATTGAAAAACTTATCAAGTGTCTTGATCTATCTCTATAGATCTTGATACTTAATATGTAAGCAGCTTCACCGAGGTCTTTCTTTGAAAAACTCCTTTCAAATACTCCTTTATGCTTTGCAGAATAATTCTACATCATTTCTGATCAACAATATGTCACTCACATATACTAATCAGAAAGGCTGTAGTGCTCCCACTCACTTTATGTAAACACAGGCTTCATCGTAAGTCCATATAAAACTATATGATTTGATCAACTTATCAAAGCGTATATTCCAACTCCGAGATGCTTGCACCAGTCCATAGATGGATCGCTGGAGCTTGCACATTTTGTTAGCACCTTTAGGATTGACAAAACCTTCTGGTTGCATCATGTACAACTCTTATTTAATAAATCCATTAAGGAATGCAGTTTTGATATCCATTTGCCAGATTTCATAAAATGTGGCAATTGCTAACATGATTCAGATAGACTTAAGCATCGATACGAGTGAGAAAATCTCATCGTATTCAACACCTTGAACTTGTTGAAAACATTTCACAATAAGTCGAGCTTAGTAGATAGTAACACTACTATCAATGTCCGTCTTCCTCTTGAAGATCCATTTATTCAACATGCCTTTGCTGATCATCGAGCAAGTCAATCAAAGTCCATACTTTGTTGTCATACATGGATCATATCTCAGATTTTATGGCCTCAAGCCATTTCGTGGAATCTGGGCTCATCATCGCTTCCTCATAGTTCGTAGGTTCATCATGGTCTAGTAACATGACTTCCAGAACAGGATTATTGTACCACTCTGGTGCGGATCTTACTCTGGAAGACCTACGAGGTTCTGTAGTAACTTAATCTGAAGTTTCATGATCATCATCATTAACTTCCTCACTAATTGGTGTAGTAGTCACAGGAACAGATTTCTGTGATGAACTACTTTCCAATAAGGGAGCAGGTACAGTTACCTCATCAAGTTCTACTTTCCTCCCACTCACTTCTTTCGACAGAAACTCCTTCTCCAGAAAGGATCCATTTTTAGCAACGAATATCTTGCCTCCGGATCTGTGATAGAAGGTGTACCCAACAATTTCCTTTGGGTATTCTATGAAGACGCACTTCTCTGATTTGGGTTCGAGCTTATCAGGATGAAATTTTTCCACATAAGCATCGCAGCCCCAAACTTTAAGAAACGACAACTTGGGTTTCTTGCTAAACCACAGTTCATATAGTGTCGTCTCAACGGATTTAGATGGTGCCCTTTTAACGTGAATGCAGCTGTCTCTAATGCATAACCCCAAAACGACAATGGTAAATCAATAAGAGACATCATAGATCGCACCATATCCAATAAAGCGCGGTTACGACGTTCGGACACACCATAACATTGTGGTGTTCCAGGTGGCGTGAGCTATGAAACTATTCCACATTGTTTTAATTGAAGACCAAACTCGTAACTCAAATATTCGTCTCCGTGATCAGATCGCAGAAACTTTATTTTTCTTGTTACGATGATTTTTCCACTTCACTCTGAAATTCTTTGAACCTTTCAATTATTTCAGACTTATGTTTCATCAAGTAGATATCCCCATATCTGCTCAAATCATCTTGTGAAGGTCAGAAAATAATGATACCTGCTGTAAGCCTTTCATCGGACCACATACATCGGTATGTATGATTTCCAACAAATCTGTTGCTTGCTTCATTGTTCCGGAGAACGGCGTTTTAGTCATCTTGCCCATAAGGCATGGTTCGCAAGCATCAAGTGATTCATAATCAAGTGATTCCAAAATCCCATCAGCATGGAGTTTCTTCATGCGCTTTACACCAATATGACCTAAATGGTAGTGCCATAAATAAGTTGCACTATCATTATTAACTTTACATCTTTTGGTTTCAATATTATGAATATGTGTATCACTAAGATCGAGATCCAATGAACTATTTTCATTGGGTGTGTAACCATATAAAGTTTTATTCATGTAAACAGAACAACAATTTATTCTTTCACTTAAATGAATAACCGTATTACAATAAACATGATCAAATCATATTCATGCTCAACGCAAACACCAAATAACACTTATTTAGTTTCAGCACTAATCCCGAAATTATAGGGAGTGTGCGATGATGATCATATCAATCTTGGAACCACTTCCAACACACATCGTCACTTCACCCTTAACTAGTCTCTGTTTATTCTGCAACTCCCATTTCGAGTTACTAATCTTAGCAACTGAACTAGTATCAAATACTTAGGGTTTGCTATAAACACTAGTAAAGTACACATCAATAACATGTATATCAAATATTGTTATGTTCACTTTGCCATCCTTCTTATCCGCCAATCACTTGGGGTGATTCCGTTTTCGGTGACCAGTCCCTTTGCAGTAGAAGCACTTAGTCTCAGGCTTAGGACCAGACTTGGGCTTCTTCACTTGAGCAGCAACTTGCTTGCCATTCTTCTTGAAGTTCCCCTTCTTCCCTTTGCCCTTTTCTTGAAACTAGTGGTCTTATCAACCATCAACACTTGATGTTTTTCTTGATTTCTACCTTCATTGATTTCATCATCACGAAGAGCTTGGGAGTTGTTTCCGTTATCCCTTGCATATTATAGTTCATCACGAAGTTCTACTAACTTGGTGATGGTGACTAGAGAATTCTGTCAATCACTATCTTATCTGGAAGATTAACTCCCACTTGATTCAAGCGATTGTAGTACCCAGACAATCTGAGCACATGCTCACTAGTTGAGCGATTCTCCTCCATCTTTTAGCTATAGAACTTGTTGGAGACTTCATATCTCACAACTCGGGTATTTGCTTGAAATATTAACTTCAACTCCTGGAACATCTCATATGATCCATGATGTTCAAAATGTCTTTGAAGTCCCGATTCTAAGCCGTTAAGCATGGTGCACTTAAACTATCAAGTAGTCATCATATTGAGCTAGCTAAACGTTCATAACGTTTGCATCTGCTCCTGCAATAGGTCTGTCACCTAGCGGTGCATCAAGGACATAATTCTTCTATGCAGCAATGAGGATAATCCTCAGATCACGGATCCAATCCGCATCATTGCTACTAACATCTTTCAACACAATTTTCTCTAGGAACATATCAAAATAAACACAGGGAAGCAACAACGCGAGCTATTGATCTATAATTTGCAAAATACTACCAGGACTAAGTTCATGATAAATTTAAGTTCAATTAATCATATTACTTAAGAACTCCCACTTAGACAGACATCCCTCTAATCCTCTAAGTGATCACGTGATCCAAATCAACTAAACCATGTCCGATCATCACGTGAGATGGAGTAGTTTCAATGGTGAACATCACTATGTTGATCATATCTACTATATGATTCACGCTCGACCTTTCGGTCTCCGTGTTCCGAGGCCATATCTGTATATGCTAGGCTCGTCAAGTATAACCTGAGTATTCCGCGTGTGCAACTGTTTTGCACCCGTTGTATTTGAACGTAGAGCCTATCACACCCGATCATCACGTGGTGTCTCAGCACGAAGAACTTTCGCAACAGTGCATACTCAGGGAGAACACTTCTTGATAATTAGTGAGAGATCATCTTAAAATGCTACCGTCAATCAAAGCAAGATAAGATGCATAAAAAGATAAACATCACATGCAATCAATATAAGTGATATGATATGGCCATCATCATCTTGTGCCTGTGATCTCCATCTCCGAAGCACCGTCATGATCACCATCGTCACCGGCGCGACACCTTGATCTCCATCGTAGTATCGTTGTCGTCTTGCCAATCTTATGCTTTCACGATTATCACTACCGTTTAGTAATAAAGTATAGCATTACATCGCGATTGCATTGCATACAATAAAGCGACAACCATATGGCTCCTGCCAGTTGCCGATAACTCGGTTACAAAACATGATCATCTCATACAATAAAATTCAGCATCATGCCTTGACCATATCACATCACAACATGCCCTGCAAAAACAAGTTAGACATCCTTTACTTTGTTGTTGCATGTTTTACGTGGCTGCTACGGGCTTAAGTAAGAACCAATCTCACCTAGCATCAAAACCACAACGATAGTTTGTCAAATAGACTCCGTTTTAACCTTCGCAAGGACCGGGCGTAGCCATACTTGGTTCAACTAAAGTTGGAGAGATAGTCGCCCGCAAGCCATCTCTGTGCAAAGCACGTCGAGGGAACCGGTCTCGCGTAAGCGTACGCGTAAGGTTGGTCCGGGTCGTCTCGTCCAACAATACCGCCGAACCAAAGTATGACATGCTGGTAGGCAGTATGACTTGTATCGTCCACAACTCACTTGTGTTCTACTCGTGCATATAACATCAACATAAATAACCTAGGCTCTGATACCACTGTTGGGTTTCGTAGTAATTTCAAAATTTTCCTACGCACACGCAAGATCATGTGATGCATAGCAACGAGGGAAGAGTATTGTCTACGTACCCAATGCAGACCGACTGCGGAAGCGGTGACACGACGTAGAGGAAGTAGTCGTACGTCTTCTCGATCCAACCGATCAAGCACCGAAACTACGGCACCTCCGAGTTCGAGCACACGTTCAGCTCGATGACGATCCCCGGACTCCGATCCAGCAAAGTGTCGGGGAAGAGTTCCGTCAGCACGACGGCGTGGTGACGATCTTGATGAACTACAGCAGCAGGGCTTCGCCTAAACTCCGCTACAGTATTATCAAGGAATATGGTGGCTGGGGCGCCGCACACGGCTAAGGAATAGATCACGTGGATCAACTTGTTGTCCTTTGGTGCTAGCCCTGCCCCTCTATTTATATGTTGAGCCCCGGGGTCGAAACTTGGAGCAAAAGCCTCCTCAAAGTCGGTTTTGCCCGAAAGGCAAGAGTCCCACTCGGACTCCAGGACCAAACGCCACAATCCTTGGCGTCTGGCCCAGACGCCATGGGCCTCGGCGTCTGGCCCAGGGCCAGACGCCAGGGTCTCCGGCGTTTGGCCCCCTGGCCTCCGCAAAACTCCTTTTGCACCGACCTAAAGCCTCATGGGATTGACCCCTTGGCCTAACCATATCATCCAATATATGAATCTTTACGTCTCGACCATTTCGAGACTCCTCGTCATGTCCCCGATCTCATCCGGGACTCCGAACTCCTTCGGTACATCAAAACATGTAAACTCATAATATAACTGTCATCGTAACCTTAAGCGTGCGGACCCTACGGGTTCGAGAACAATGTAGACATGACCGAGACACGTCTCCGGTCAATAACCAATAGTGGGACCTGGATGCCCATATTGGCTCCTACATATTCTACGAAGATCTTTATCGGTCAGACCGCATAACAACATACGTTGTTCCCTTTGTCATCGGTATGTTACTTGCCCGAGATTCGATCGTCGGTATCCAATACCTAGTTCAATCTCGTTACCGGCAAGTCTCTTTACTCGTTCCGTAATACATCATCTCACAACTAACATATTAGTTGTAATGCTTGCAAGGCTTATGTGATGTGTATTACCGAGAGGGCCCAGAGATACCTCTCCGACAATCGGAGTGACAAATCCTAATCTCGAAATACGCCAACCCAACATCGACCATTGGAGACACCTGTAATGCTCCTTTATAATCACCCAGTTATGTTGTGACGTTTGGTAGCACCCAAAGTGTTCCTCCGGCAAACGGGAGTTGCATAATCTCATAGTCATAGGAACATGTATAAGTCATGAAGAAAGCAATAGCAACATACTAAACGATCGGGTGCTAAGCTAATGGAATGGGTCATGTCAATCAGATCATTCTACTAATGATGTGACCTCGTTAATCAATCAACTCATTGTTCATGGTTAGGAAACATAACCATCTTTGATTAACGAGCTAGTCAAGTAGAGGCATACTAGTGACACTTTGTTTGTCTATGTATTCACACATGTATTATGTTTCCGGTTAATACAATTCTAGCATGAATAATAAACATTTATCATGATTATAAGGAAATAAATAATAACTTTATTATTGCCTCTAGGGCATATTTCCTTCACTGGGCACCCCAACGTCCACATAAAACCACCGCTCCCGGAACCCGCTTAAAGAAGGTGGTGGGCCAAAATCGATCCCCGAGGCGGCCATCTCCGACACGGCCTGGAAGCTCATGCATCCCGAACACCGGGAAGGGTCAGACAAGCGCAGAGATAAGAAGTAGCGCAGAAGGGCAAGGGAAGGAGGAATCCCCACCATGGCCTCACAGACGAAGGCGAAGACAGCAAGTAGAGTAATGGATTGGGGGCCAAGATGCATCATGTGGATCTGGTAATGGGAAAGCACCGCATTGAAGAAAGCAGAAAAGGGGGGAACCAGGCCCGCCCACAAGGCGTCGGCAAAGAATTGGACCTCCGTGACGATCCTATCAAAGGAGGCATGGGACACGGGCCGGACCGTTGTCTTCCCGCACTCATTGAAGCTGGAGGCAAGCGCGGAGCAGACCTTCTCCAGGGCTTCCAGATTGAGTATGAGTGACTTGTCGATGGCGGGAGCAGCCGCCGGAGGCGCGCTGGACAAAGGCGCAGGTTTCTTCCCCTTGTCCTTTTTCGTTGGCGCCATGGAAATGGAAAGGGGGAAGAATTCAAGAAGTATTGGAGGTGGGAGCAGAGGCTCGAGGCAGAGGAAAAGGGAACAAGAAACGCGCAGGCAGCAAAGGGAGGATAACTGTGTGCAAGCCTCATGGCCACCTAGCTAGGCGCATAATGAGGGAGCGTGGGGAAGCGGAGGCGCCCACGTCCAATCAATCGCCACGTGGGGCCCGCGGCTCTCCGCACTTGTCCCTTCGCTTCTCTGCTAAGCAAAGTCCGAGTGCGCCTTGGGCCCGGGGGCTACTATCAGTGTTCTGGGAATGGGGGTCCCCAGAGTTGCCTGCCTGCGGCCTGCGGCATGGCTCAAGTGGTGGCCTAGTACGGCCCATCTTCATCAGTGCAAGACTCAAGACCCTCGCGAGGGGCCAAGCCTCATGGGGCGGATGACACAAGACTTCCTCAGGAACGGCCTCGCTAGGCAGGCTCGCGAGGAGGCGGAGAGATCAAGGCAGGGTACCTCGCGAGGTGCTCGTGACGCAAGACATGATGATAGAGACCAGGCGGGCGCCAGGAGGGCGCTGCCCTCCATAGTGTCCTAGTTTCCTCTTTGGTGCAAAGGGGGAAAGCACAGGCGTGGAGTAATGAGGCATCAGGCAAAGGTTGCCATTTCAGTGCAACGAGACCAAGACCAGAAGAGCGGCAGGATGGAGGTCACCATGGAGCCCAAGACGGCGTCATCACCAGTGCCTTTGGCAGCCGAAGACCAACTTTAGTTAGGATAACTTGTACTGGATGTTCCCCTTCGTAATGGCCTTTGTTGGCGCCCTTCCCGCTCAATATTTGGGAAGAGGACCAGGGCCTCTATATATATAGGGATAGCCACCACAGTAAAAGGCGGGATCTAATCAAGCACTCATTAGATCAAGAGGCGATTGAACTCACCCAAGCAGTTCATCACACCAGCTCAAGAACACCTCTCGCGAGGCAGATCATCCTTTGTACTGTTCATCATTAACCCCTGAGGCAATCCACCACACCACACACCGGAGTAGGGTATTACACCACAACGGTGGCCCGAACCAGTATAAATCTTGTGTCCCTCGTGTACGTTTAGCTTAGATTCTCGCGAGGCGATCGGACGTGGATCGGTAGGGGGAAGATCTTCGTGCGCACCCCAGAGTTCGAACCTTAAGGGTCTGTCGGAACCCAACATCCGACAGTGGGGGGAGCCGCCGACGGCTTGAAGAGCCTTTCCTCAAACACCCCCGGCTCCTGAGGGAGCCTCCGGGATGCTCTCTTGGCAATGTCATCCGCCTCCTTGTTAGTTCATCGCGACACGTGCTACTGTTCCAAGCCTGAGAACCATTTCTCTATCTTGCGTACCTCTTCCAGGTATGCCTCCATGTTCTCGTCCTTGGGTGTGTACTCTTTGTTGGAGAAGTTGATGAGGAGTTGGGAGTCGCCCTTGATGGTGAGGCACTTCACCCCCAGCGCCACTGCGGCCCTGAGGCTAGTGAGAAAACCTTCATACTCTACGATGTTGTTGGAGACCTTTTATCCCTGCTGAAAACAGAGTTGTACTGCGTAGTAGAGCTTGTCCTTGGTGGGTGAGATGAGGACGGCCCCAGCCCCCGCACCTTGTCGTGCGAACGCGCCATCAAAGTACATGATCCACCCATCTGGCTCCTCGTCCCCAGGCAAAATGGAACAGTCCTCGCTTGCTCTATGGTCAGAGCATTAGCCCATTCTACCACGAAATCCATGAGGGTAGAACCTTTCATGACTCTGGTGGTGTTGAACTCTAGTTGGAATGCCTGGAGCTTGATGTTCCACTCCGCAACTTGTCCGGCAGCATTAGGGATCTAGAGCACCCTCTCAAGTGGGTAGGCCGAAACAACCTTGATGGGGTGGGCTTGGAAGTAGTGGTGCAGCTTTCATAAGCGACGAGGAGCGCAAGTAAGAGCTTTTGAGGCATAGGGTAACGCGCCCGTGCCTCCCATAGCACCATGCTGACAAAGTAGACCAGGTGCTCGATGAGGGAAGAGGTGTTGGTGGAGTCTTGTGCTTCTTGAGGATGTGGGCCTTCGTCGGTCCCGCGTTCTACCGTGCTGAGTGCAGTCTCGCGGGGGCAAGCCTCAGGAGCCCGCCCCCTCAACCGAGAGGTTAGCTGTAGCTTTGGGAGGAATGTCAGCCGTCGGATCGGCCGAGGCCTCATGAGCGTTATCCTAAGGCTGCTGCGCTTTGCTTGGTGGTCGAGCGCCCTGCTGAGGGTCCTTGAGTGTGCATTCCTTCCTTGGCAGAGTGAAAGGTGGCGGCCAGATAGAGTACCAGGGGCTCAAGAGGGTGCGGTGCCACCATCACCGGCGGGCTGGTCAGGTATCTCTTAAGGTCTTGAAAGGCTGCTTCAGCCTCAGGGGTCCACTCGAACGACCCTTTCTTTTTCATCATCTTGAAGAACGGAAGGGCGCGTGCTCCCAGCTTGGAGATGAAATGCCCCAGTGAGGTCATGCAGACCACCAGCTTCTGCATCTCCTTCAGTGTCTGCGGAGGGCTCATGTCTTCTATTGCCTTGCCTTTCTCCAAATTTTCCTCAATCCCTTTGTGTGATACTAGAAAGCCTAGCAGCTTGCTAGAGGGAACTCCGAATAGGCACTTCTCGGGATTGAGCTGCAGGTCCACCTTGCGCAAGCTGGCAAACGTCTCCTCTAGATCCTCAATCAGGGTCCCTGCCTCCCGAGACTTCACCACTATGTCATCAACATATGCATTAGCATTTCTCCCGAGCTGCCCGCCCAGGGTGATGTGCATCAGCCGTTGGAAGGTAGCCCCGACATTGCGCAGCCCGAAGGGCATGCAGGTGTAGCAGTACACTCCGCAGGGGGTTAGGAATGTCGTCTTCTCCACATCTTGCATGGCCATCCCGATCTGGTGGTAGCCCGAGAAGGCGTCCAAAAAGCACAACAGGTCGCACTCGGCGGTGGAGTCAATGATCTAGTCGATGCGAGGAAGCGGGGAGGGATCTTGAGGGCAAGCCTTGTTGAGCTTGGTGAAGTCGACACACATGCGTTCCTTCCCTCCTTTCTTGGGGACGACAATTGGATTTGCTAGCCATTCCGGGTACCGCACCACCCTGATGACCCCAACATCATGCAGCTTGCGGGTTTCTTGGACAATGAATGTCGGCTTCTCGGTGGACTGTCGGTGGGCTTTCTACTTCACTGGGTGCACGTTTAGGCATACCTTCAGGTGATGCTCGATTATTCCCCTTGGAACCTCGACCAGGTCCTTAGGCTCCCAGGCGAATACATCCTTGTTGGCGCGCAAGACGTCGACCAACACTTTCTCTTGGTCCTGAGGGAGGCCAGCTCCTATGGTGAAGGTGGTGGCCGACGCCCCATCTTCATTGACCGGCACTTGCTTTGTATCGGCTCGGACATGGGAGAACAACTGCTTCTTCTTGGTCGGTGCTACCCCTGGGGCCTCAGGGACCCCTTTCTCGCTTGGCAGCACGGACACCAAGACCTGAAGGCGAGCTTGAGAGCCTGCAGCGCGTCCTTGGTGTCCCCTGCCACCGTGAGGACGCTGTTGCTACCTGGCATCTTCATGAGGTTGTAGGTTGGATGAGTTTCCACCATGAACTTGGCCAGAGCGGGATACCCAAGGATGGTCTTGTATGGCAGGTCGATCCTGGCGATGTCGAAGTCGATGAACTCGGTGCAGTAGTTGTCGCGGGTCCCGAAGGTGACGGGGAGACGGATCTGCCCCAAGGGGTTGGTGAAGCCACTGCCGACTACTACCTCTTGAGCACTGCGTTGGATTTCCCCGAAGAGGAGAGGATGATGCAGCAAAGTAGCGTAAGTATTTCCCTCAGTTTTTGAGAACCAAGGTATCAATCCAGTAGGAGACCATGCACAAGTCCCTCGTACCTACACAAAACGATAGCTCCTCGCAACCAACGCGATTAGGGGTTGTCAATCCCTTCACAGTCCCTTAGAAGAGTGAGATCTGATAGAGATGATAAATAATATTTTTGGTATTTTTGGTATATAGATGCAAAGTGAAAAGTAAAAGGCAAAGTAAAAACAAAGCAAGTAATAAAGTAATGGAGATTGATATGATGAGAATAGACCCGGGGGCCATAGGTTTCACTAGTGGCTTCTCTCAAGAGCATAAATATTCTACGGTGGTTGAACAAATTACTGTTGAGCAATTGACAAAATTGAGCATAATTATGAGTATATCTAGGTATGATCATGTATAAAGGCATCACGTCCAAGAAAAGTAGACCGAAACAATTCTGCATCTACTACTATTACTCCACTCATCGACCGCTATCCAGCATGCATCTAGAGTATTAAGTTAAAAACAGAGTAACGCCTTAAGCAAAATGACATGATGTAGAGGGATAAATTCATGCAACATGATAAAAACCCCATCTTGTTATCCTCGATGGCAACAATACAATACGTGCCTTGCTGCCCCTTCTGTCACTGGGAAAGGACACCGCAAGATTGAACCCAAAGCTAAACACTTCTCCCATTGCAAGAACTACCAATCTAGTTGGCCAAACCAAACGGATAATTTGAAGAGATTTGCAAAGATAACTCAATCATAGATAAAAGAATTGAGAGAAGATTCAAATATTATTCATATATAAGCTGGATCATAAACCCACAATTCATCGATATCAACAAACACACCGCAAAAAGAAGATTACATCGAATAGATCTCCATGAGAGAGGGGGAGAACATTGTATTGAGATCCAAAAAGAGAGAAGAAGCCATCTAGCTACTAGCTATGGACCCGAAGGTCTGAAGTAAACTACTCACACTTCATCGGAGGGGCTATGGTGTTGATGTAGAAGCCCTCCGTGGTGGATGCCCCCTCCGGCGGAGCGCAAGATGGGATCTCGTGGATACAAAAGGTTGCGGCGGTGGAATTAGGTTTTTGGCTCCCCCCGTGATTGTTTGGGGGTACGTAGGTATATATAGGAGGAAGGAGTACGTCGATGGAGCAACAAGGGGGCCATGAGGCAGGGGGCGCGCCCTAGGGGGGAGCCCCCACCCGCGTGACCGACTCTTTTGTTCCTTGGAGCAGGGTCCAAGTCTCCTGGATCACGTTCGGTGAGAAAATCACGTTTCCGAAGGTTTCATTCCGTTTGGACTCCGTTTGATATTCCGTTTCCTCGAAACACTAAAATAGGCAGAAAATAGCAATTCTAGGCTGGGCCTCCGGTTAATAGGTTAGTCCCAAAAATAATATAAAAGTGGAAAATAAAGCCCAATATAGTCCAAAACAGTAGATAAAGTAGCATGGAGTAATCAAAAATTATAGATATGTTGGAGACGTATCAGGCATCCCCAAGCTTAATTCCTGCTCGTCCTCGAGTAGGTAAATGATAAAAAAAGAATTTTTGATGCGGAGTGATACTTTGGCATAATTTCAATGTAAATCTTCTTAATTGTGGCATGAATATTCAGATCCGAAAGATTCAAGACAAAAGTTCATATTGATATAAAAAATACTTCAAGCATACTAATCAAAGCAATCATGTCTTCTCAAAATAGAATGACAAAATAAAGTTCATCCCTACAAAATCATATAGTTAGGCTATGATTCATTTTCGTCACACAAAGATGTTCCCAACTTCTATACCCCCGATGACAAGCCAAGCAATTGTTTCATACTTAAATAATGTAAAACTTTTTCAACCTTCACGCAATACATGAGCGTGAGCCATGGATATAGCACTATGGGTGGAATAGAATATGATGATGGGGATTGTGTGGAGAAGACAAAAAAGGAGAGAGCCTCACATTGACGAGGATAATCAATGGGCTATGGAGATTCCCATTAATTGATGTCAACATGAGGAGTAGGGATTGCCATGCAACGGATGCACTAGAGCTATGAATGCTCAACAAAAGAAAACTAGTGGGTGTGCATCCAACTCGCTTGCTCATGAAGACCTAGGGCATTTGAGGAAGCCCATCATAGGAATATACAAGCCAAGTTCTATAATGAAAAATTCCCACTAGTATAAAAAGACAACTTATGAGACTCACTACATGAAGAACAAGGTGGTACTTTGAAGCACAATATATGCGACTCACTACATGAAGAACACGGTGCTACTTTGAAGCACAAGTGTGGAAAAAGAGATAGTAGCATTGCCCTTTCTATTTATTTTCTCTTTTTTTGGGGCCATTTTTGGCCTTTTTTGGGCAATGCTCTAATAATGATGATCATCGCACTTCTATTGATTACAACATAAGGATTACAACTCGAAACTTAGAACGAGATATGACTCTATATGAATGCCTCCGGCGGTCTACCGGGATGGTGCAATGAATCAACAGTGACATGTATGAAAAATAATGCATGGTGGCTTTGCCACAAATACGATGTCAACTACATGATCATGCAATGGCAATATGACAAAAGTAATGTATGTCATGAATATGATGATGAAGTTGCATGGCAATATATCTCGGAATGGCTATGGAAATGCCATGATAGGTAGGTACGGTGGATGTTTTGAGGAAGATATAAGGAGGTTTATGTGTGATAGAGCGTATCGTATCACGGGGTTTTGGATGCACCGGCGAAGTTTGCACCAACTCTCAAGGTGAGAAAGGGCAAGGCACGGTACGAAGAGGCTAGCAATGGCGGAAAGGTAAAAGTGCGTATAATCCATGGACTCAACATTAGTCAAAAGAACTCATATACTTATTGCAAAAATTTAGAAGTCATCAAAAATCAAGTACTACGCGCATGCTCCTAGGGTGATAGATTGGTAGGAAAAGACCATCGCTCGTCCCCGACCGCCACTCATAAGGATGCACAAGCCAGGTACACTTCATGTTTCAAATTTGTTACACAACTTTAACCATACGTGCATGCTACAGGACTTGCAAACTTCAACACAAGCATTTCTCAAATTCACAATTACTCAACTAGCACGACTTTGATATTATCACCTCCATATCTCAAAACAATTATCAAGCATCAAACTTATCTTAGTATTCAACGCACTCAAAAGAAAGTTTCACATATCTTGAATACCAAGTATATTAATATTAAGCAAATTACCATGCTATTAACGACTCTCAAAATAATCTAAGTGAATCATGAGAGATCAATAGTTTCTTTAAAACAAATCCACCATCATGCTCTAAAAGATCTAAGTGAAATACTAGAGAAAAAATTTATCACGCTCAAAAGATATAAGTGAAGCACTATGAGCAAAACTATCAAGCTCAAAAGATATAAGTGTAGCACATAGATTAATCTAGCAAATTCAATTTATGTATGGCTCTCTCAAAAGGTGTGTACAGCAAGGATGATTGTGGTAAACTAACAAGCAAAGACGCAAATAATACAAGACGCTCCAAGCAAAACACATAACATGTGGTGAATAAAAATATAGCTCCAAGTAAATTACCGATGAAAGTAGACGAAAGAGGGGATGCCTTCCGGGGCATCCCCAAGCTTTGACTTTTTGGTGTCCTTGGATTATCTTGGGGGTGCCATGGTCATCCCCAAGCTTAGGCTCTTGCCACTCCTTGTTCCATAATCCATCAAAAGAATTCACCCAAAACTTGAAAACTTCACAACACAAAACTCAATAGAAATCTCGTGAGCTCCGTTAGAGAAAGAAAACAAAAGACTACTTTAAGGTACTGTAATTAACTCATTATTTATTTATATTGGTGTTAAACCTACTGTATTCCAACTTCTCTATGGATTATAAACTATTTTACTAGCCATAGATTCATCAAAATAAGCAAACAACACACGCAAAACAGAATCTGTCAAAAACAGAACAGTCTGTAGCAATCTATAACTAACGCAAACTTCTGGAACTCTAAAAATACTACCAAAATAGGAAGTTCTGGAAAATTTGTTTATTGAACAGAAGCAAAAAGAATCAAACGCAAAAGCATGTTTCTGTGATTTAAGAAAATTATATGAGTGCGTGCAAAGTTTCTGTTTTTCAGCAGAATCAAATCAACTATCATCGTAGGTTATCCTATAGGTTCTACTTGGCACAAACACTAATTAAAAGATAAAACCACATCCAAACAGAGGATAGATGGATTATTTATTTCTAAACATAAGAAAAAACAAAAAACAAAAAATAAAATTGGGTTGCCTCCCAACAAGCGCTATCGTTTAACGCCCCTAGTTAGGCATAAAAGCAAGGATAGATCTAGGTATTGCCATCTTTGGTAGGCAATCCATAAGTGGCTCTCATGATAGATTCATATGGTAATTTTATTTTCTTTCTAGGGAAGTGTTCCATGCCCTTCTTTAAGGGAAATTGGAATCTAATATTCCCTTCCTTCATATCAATAATTGCACCAATCGTTCTAAGGAAAGGTCTACCAAGAATAATAGGACATGAAGGATTGCAATCTATATCAAGAACGATAAAATCTACGGGCACATAATTCCTATTTGAAACAATAAGAACATCATTAATTCTTCCCATAGGCTTTTTAATAGTGGAATCTGCAAGATGCAAGTTTAGAGAGCAATCATCAAAGTCACGGAAATCTAGCAAATCACACAAAGTTTTGGGAATAGTGGAGACACTAGCACCCAAATCACACAAAGCATGAAACTCATAATTTTTAATTTTAATTTTAATAGTAGGTTCCCACTCATCATAGAGTTTTCTAGGGATAGACATTTTCAACTCAATTTTTTCTTCATAAGATTGCATCAAGGCATCAACAATGTGTTCGGTAAAGGCCTTATTTTGACTATAAGCATGAGGAGAATCTAGCACAGATTGCAACAAGGAAATACAATCAATTAAAGAGAAATTTTCATAATTAAATTCCTTGAGATCCAAAATAGTGGGTTTAGCAACATCTAGGTTTTTATTTCTTTCAACCCCACTTTTATCAATTTCATCATCAAGATCTGGAAACTCCGAATTCTTAGAACGCCTTCTAGGTAAAGGGAGATCATATTCAGTTTCATCAAGATTCATATTGCAAAACAAAGATTTAATGGGGAACACATCAATAACTTTTAGATCTTCATCTTGATTTTGATAGGAATTGGAAAAACACGCTTTAATAAAGGCATCTTTGGAAGCACGCATCCTAGCGGTTCTTTCTTTGCACTCATCAATGGAAATTCTCATGGATTTGAGAGACTCATTGATATCATGATTAGGAGGAATAGATCTAAGCTTTAAGGAATCAATTTCAAGAGAAATTCTGTCAACGTTCCTAGCCAAATCATCAACTTTAAGCAATTTCTCTTCAAGCAACGCATTAAAATTCTTTTGTGAATTCATAAACTATTTAACACTACTCTCAAATTCAGAGGGCATTTTATTAAAATTTCCATAAGAGTTGTTGTAGGAATTTCCATAATTATTAGAAGGATTACTAGGATAAGGCCTAGGATTAAAATTCCCTCTATACGCGTCGTTTCCAAAACTATTCCTACCAACAAAATTGACATCCATAGATTCATTATTATTCTCAATCAAAGTAGACAAAGGCATATCATTGGGATCAAGAGGAGTATTTTTAGTAGCAAACATCTTCATAAGTTCATCCATCTTTTCACTCAAAACATTGATTTCTTCTGTAGCATGCACTTTTCTACTAGAAGATCTTTCGGTGTGCCATTGAGAATAATTAGCCATAATATTATCAAGCAATTTTGTAGCATATCCTAACATAATTTCCATAAACGTGCCTCCCGCGGCCGAATCTAAAAAATTTCTGGAAGCAAAATTCAATCCGGCATAAAATTTTTGTATGATCATCCATAAATTCAAACCATGAGTAGGGCAATTGTGAAGCATCAATTTCATTCTTTCCCAAGATTGGGCAACATGCTCATGATCAAGTTTTTTAAAATTCATAATATCGTTCCTAAGAGTGATGATCTTAGCGGGAGGAAAATACTTAGAGATAAAAGCATCTTTGCACCTGTTCCAAGAATCAATACTATTTTTAGGCAAAGACGAAAACCAAACTTTAGCACGATCTCTAAGTGAGACGGAAATAACTTCAATTTGACAATATTGTTATCCGTATCTTTCTTCTGTTTCATATCACACAAATCAACAAAACTTTTTAGATGAGTAGCGCCATCTTCACTAGGAAGGCCGGTGAATTGATCTGTCATAACAAGATTCAGCAAAGCGGTATTGATTTCACAAGACACATCATTATTAAGAGGAGCAATAGGAGTACTAAGGAAATCATTATTATTGGTATTCGAGAAGTCACACAATTTCGTATTATCTTGCACCATGGCAACAAGTAATCCAACACACAAGCAAACAGAAAGGCAACGGGAAAAGTCAAACGGAAAAAAGAGGAGGAGATTGGGAATGAGAGGGCGTATAAAACGACAAGGGTGAAGTGGGCGAGAGGAAAACGAGAGGCAAATGGCAAATAATGTAATGCGAGAGATAGGGATTGGGATGGGTACTTGGTATGTTTGACTTGCTCTTGCGTGAGCCTCCCCGGCAACGGCGCCAGAAATTCTTCTTGCTACCTCTTGAGCACTGCGTTGGATTTCCCCGAAGAGGAGAGGATGATGCAGCAAAGTAGCATAAGTATTTCCCTCAGTTTTTGAGAACCAAGGTATCAATCCAGTAGGAGACCACGCACAAGTCCCTTGTACCTACACAAAATGATAGCTCCTCGCAACCAATGCGATTAGGGGTTGTCAATCCCTTCACGGTCACTTACGAGAGTGAGATCTGATAGAGATGATAAATATTACTTTTGGTATTTTTGGTATATAGATGCAAAGTGAAAAGTAAAAGGCAAAGTAAAAACAAAGCAAGTAATAAATTAATGGAGATTGATATGATGAGAATAGACCCCGGGGCCATAGGCTTCACTAGTGGCTTCTCTCAAGAGCATAAATATTCTACGGTGGGTGAACAAACTACTGTTGAGCAATTGACAGAATTGAGCATAATTATGAGTATATCTAGGTATGATCATGTATAAAGGCATCACGTCCAAGACAAGTAGACCGAAACGATTCTGCATCTACTACTATTACTCCACTCATCGACCGCTATCCAGCATGCATCTAGAGTATTAAGTTAAAAACAGAGTAACGCCTTAAGCAAGATGACATGACGTAGAGGGATAAATTCATGCAATATGATAAAAACCCCATCTTGTTATCCTCAATGGCAACAATACAATACGTGCCTTGCTGCCCCTTCTGTCACTGGGAAAGGACACCGCAAGATTGAACCCAAAGCTAAACACTTCTCCCATTGCAAGAACTACCAATCTAGTTGGCCAAACCAAGCGAATAATTCAAAGAGACTTGCAAAGATAACTCAATCATACATAAAAGAATCTAGAGAAGATTCAAATATTATTCATAGATAAGCTGGATCATAAACCCACAATTCATCAGTCTCAACAAACACACCACAAAAATAAGATTACATCGAATAGATCTCCACGAGAGAGGGGAAGAACATTGTATTGAGATCCAAAAAGAGAGAAGAAGCCATCTAGCTACTAGCTATGGACCCGAAGGTCTGAAGTAAACTACTCACACTTCATCGGAGGGGCTATGGTGTTGATGTACAAGCCCTCCGTGGTGGATGCCCCCTCCGGCGAAGCGCAAGATGGGATCTCGTGGATACAGAAGGTTGTGGCGGTGGAATTAGGTTTTTGGCTCCCCCCGTGATCGTTTGGGGGTACATAGGTATATATAGGAGGAAGGAGTACGTCGGTGGAGCAATAGGGGGGCCACGAGGCAGGGGGCATGCCCTAGGGGGGGTGCCCCCACCCTCGTGACCGACTCTTTTGTTCCTTGGAGCAGGGTCCAAGTCTCTTGGATCACGTTCGGTGAGAAAATCATGTTTCCGAAGGTTTCATTCCGTTTGGACTCCGTTTGATATTCCGTTTCCTGGAAACACTAAAATAGATAAAAAACAACAATTCTAGGCTGGGCCTCCGATTAATAGGTTTGTCCCAAAAATAATATAAAAGTGGAAAATAAAGCCCAATATAGTCCAAAACAGTAGATAAAGTAGCATGGAGCATTCAAAAATTATAGATACGTTGGAGACGTATCACCGACCCCGGAGAAAGGCTTGGTGGGGTGGAGTCGATCTGGTGGCACGTGAAGTAGGTCGAACGCCTCCGTGAACAGCACGTTGAGGTCGGCTCCGCCATCGATGAGGGTCTTGGTGACCGCCACATTGCAGATGGTGGGGGTGCAGAGCATTGGGAGCGCATCCGCCGCCATGGTCCCTGGATGGTCTTCTGGGCCAAAGGCGGGGTCGGCCTTAGGTGCTGCCAAGCCTGGAGGAGCCCCGAGCCTACCTGGGTGGCGCTCACTTGGTGGTAGAACTGCTTGATGTGTCGGTCAGAGAGTGGTGCCTACGAGCCACCTAGGAGAGCTGCGACGACAGGAGGTGCCGGCGCCGCGAAGTGCACGATGAAAAGGCTGCACAGCTCCTCCCAGGAGGCCACAGAGGACTCCGGCGGGTTGAGCAACCAGGCACGCGGTGCACCGAAAAGGGCCATTGGGAGCCAGTTGGCTTTCACCTTGTCGTCTCCGCCGGCCGTCCAGACAGCCTCCTCGTACGCCTGGAGGAAGCCGGCCGGGTTCGCCGCGCCGTTGTAGTGTGGAGGCATCTCTGGCTTGAACTTAGGTGGCCAATCCACCCGTCACAAGGAGGGGGCGAAAGCGCGGAGCCCCTCGGCCCCCTCAAAGGCGCGCGACGGTCGAGTCGACGAAGGAGCGCCCACCATTGGAGCCAGTGGCATAATGTGATGGGCGGAGTAGCGGATCCCCGACGCACCCCTACACGGCGCGCCAAATATCGGATTTCGGGTTCCCCAAACCCTTGATAGGTCCGAACTCTGGGGTGCATGCAGAGATCTAAACCTACTCAGCCTGCCCGCGATCTTCCTAAGCCTAGCGCATCGAGCTCAAAGGGATAGATAGACACAACAGTTTATCCTGGTTCAGGCTACCTTGCGGTGTAATACCCTACTCTAGCGTTTTGGTGGATTGCCTCGAAGGGCTGAGGATGAAATAGTACAGTGGATGAACTGGCCTCAGAAGGTGAGGTGTTCTTGAGCTCAAGAGAGCTGGTGAGGTGGTTGTATGAGAAAGGATCCAATCTGTTCGTGCCCCCTCTTTGGTGGTGGCTAAGTCCTATTTATAGTGGCCTTGGTCCTCTTCCCGAATGTTGGCGGGAAGGGTTCCCACAACAGCCAGATTTGAAGGGGGACAAGTAGTACATCCTATCCTGACTAAAGTGGTCTTCGCCTGTGAAAAGCCTCTGGTCGTGACGCTGTTGTGCGCTCAGTGATGACCTCCATCCTGCCGTCCTGGTGGTCTTGGTCTTGTTGCACCAGAATGGAAATCTTTGTTTGATTCCTCGGGACTCAGCACCTGCCGCTTGCCTCCTTTGCACCAAAGGGGAAACTAGCGCTTTGCGCCCGCTGGCGCCTGCCTGGCCTTGGTCATCATGGCTCACGTCAGCTGACCCTCGCAAGGTGCACCTTGCATAGAACTCTCCACCCCTCGGGAGCTAGCCTGAGGAGGCCGATCCCTTGGATGTCCTGGCGTTGTCCTCCTCGCGAGGCTTGGACCCTCAAGAGGGTCTTGAGTTGTCGATGCTGAAGTTGGGCCGTACCAGGCTGCCAATGGAGCCACGCAGTGGGCTGTAGGCATGCAAGTATGGGTACCCCCATACCCAGAATACCGACAGTGTCCCACAAGATGTTTTAGGTCTCCAGAATTAGCGTCAGAAGTCTTTGATTTCCGGCTGGAGACCTTTCCCTGCAAGAGAAGTTAATTCTTCTTAACCACCCACATCTTCAGGGGTGGCTTAGAAGCAATGAGTCTAAGTGCAACATCTAAGAACTTTGGCTTGGGAGCCCTGGCAAATAGCTTCGCAGGAGGAGAATAGTACTCATATGAATATGTAAAGAAGTTCTTAGTTTTGTGAACATAGCGGTTAGAGGAAACACACTCATATTCATGAGTCTCATAATGGTTCTCCTGCAAAACATTGGCATTAGGGTGACCATGAGTGGTCCTCTGTCTGTATGAAGCCTTTGGGCCATATGATGCCTTTGGCCTGGGGTTTGTCTTCTTCCCAGGTGGTGTCATGACGACCTTCACGGGAAGCTTCTCAAGACAAATTTTGGGCACCCAGATCTTCTTCTGGGGTGGCCCGTTCCTGCAGTTAGTTCCAATGTACCTGGAAAACACTTCAGAATTCTTATTCTTAAATAGTTTACAATTGGCATCAAAGGATTCATCAATGATAATTGAGTTAGCACAAGTGAAGCCAGATAAAGTGGATGGGTCCACAGAAGGATCCTTAGCAGCAACCCAGGTGGTTTCGGGGTACTGCTTAGGCATCCAGTATGA
This sequence comes from Triticum dicoccoides, assembly GCF_002162155.2. Lineage (NCBI taxonomy): Eukaryota > Viridiplantae > Streptophyta > Magnoliopsida > Poales > Poaceae > Triticum > Triticum dicoccoides. The sequence continues at coordinate 278,995,641 of NC_041385.1, forward strand.
ACCATCAACGTTCATTTTCCTCTCAAACCCAACACCCTCTTTCCTATGGTTTTGGTTCAGAATATGTTTCCTGAGGACATCGCACAAAGTCTGATGCCCTTTGAGGCTTTTGTACATGTCAGTCTTGATACGTCTCCAACGTATCTATAATTTATGAAGTATTCATGCTATTATATTATCCATCTATGATGTTTTATATGCATTTATATGCCATTTTATATGATTTTTGGGACTAACCTATTAACCTAGAGCCCAGTGCCAGTTTCTGTTTTCTCCTTGTTTTTGAGTTTTACAGAAAAGGAATACCAAACGGAGTCCAATTGACGTGCCAATTTTTGATGATTTTTTATGGACCAAAAGAAGACCACGAAGCATCGGAGTTGGGCCAGAAGAGTCCCGGGCTGCCCACGAGAGTGGGGGGCGCGCCCAACCCCTAGGGCGCCCCCCCTATCTTGTGGACAGACCGGAGACCCCCCCCCCTGACGTGAAACCAACACCAAAAATTCATATAAATACAGAAACCTTTAGGAAATAACCTAGATCGGAAGTTCCGCCGCTGCAAGCCTCTGTAGCCATGAGAAATCAATCTAGGCCCTCTCTGGCACCCTGCCGGAGGGGGCCATCATCACCGAAGTCCATGGAGGAGGATCTCGGAGGGACCATCATCGTCATGAAGGCCAAGGACCATAGGGGGAAAGCCATGGAGGAGGAAGCACAAGGGGGAGAACCTCTCCTCCTCTCTCTCGGTGGCACCGGAGTGCCATCGGGAGGGGAATCATCCCTGTGGTGATCATCTTCATCAACATCACCATCCTCATCTCTTTTACGCGGTCCACTCTCCTGCACCCCGCTGTAATCCATACTTGAACATGGTGCTTTATGCCACATATTATGATTCAATGATGCGTTGCCATCATATGATGTTTTGAGTGGATATCTTTTTTCCTTGGGTTGATTGATGATCTAGATTGGTACGAGTTGTATATTTTATTTTGGTGTTGTCCTATGGTGCCCTCCGTGTCACGCAAGCGTGAGGGATTACCGTTGTAGGGTGTTGCAATACGTTCATGATTTGCTTATAGTGGGTTGGTGAGTGACTGAAACACAAACCCGAGTTAGGGGGTTTGTCGGTGTCAAAACCGGCGGATCTCGGGTAGGGGGTCACAAACTGTTCGTCTAGGCGGATGGTAACAGGAGACAAGGGACACGATGTTTTTACCCAAGTTCTGGCCCTCTCGATGGAGGTAAAACCCTACTCCTGCTTGATTGATATTGATGATATGGGTAGTACAAGAGTAGATCTACCACGAGATCAGAGAGGCTAAACCCTAGAAGCTAGCCTATGGTATGATTGTTGTTCGTCCTACGGACTAAAACCCTCCAGTTTATATAGACACCAAAGAGGGTTAGGGTTACATAGAGTCGGTTACAATGGTAGGGGATCTACATATCCGTGTCGCCAAGCTTGCCTTCCACGCCAAGGAAAGTCCCATCCGGACACGGGAAGAAGTCTTCAATCTTGTATCTTCATAGTCCAGGAGTCCGGCCGAAGATGATAGTTCGGCTATCCAGACACCCCCTAGTCCGGGACTCCCTAAGTAGCCCCTGAACCAGGCTTCAATGACGATGAGTCCGACGCTCATATTGTCTTCGACATTGCAAGGCGGGTTCCTCCTCCGAATACTTCATAGAAGATTTTGAACACAAGGATAGTGTCCAGCTCTGCAAAATAAGTTCGACGTACCACCGTAGAGAGAATAATATTTACACAAATTCAATCTGCTGACGTATTCCATGGCGTGCCATCACACCACGGCCAAGCCTTTATTCGAATCATTTTTACTGTTCCACCTCAGTGCGTTTAGCGAGGAGGTTTCCTTGGCACGTCTTGTCAAAGCAGAGATCGTGTCCCCTTATTCCGGGATTCTCATCAATACGGGCATGGGTAACCCAACCGTGCCCGTTGGCACGTCTCCTCTATCGAAGGCGAGCCCCGAATGGTCACGGGGGAGGCTCTTGGTATTCAACCTCTTTATAAAGAGACCAAGGTTCCACTCCCTTCTTTCAATCTCAATCGACTCCGCCCCTCGCCTCGAGTTCCAACACCCAAAGCTCTAGATTCAGGCGCTTCAGACCATCGATGATGTCCGGCTCCGACCTGCAAGGCCGTTGGATGCTTTCCTTCATTACGGAAGAAGACGTGCTAAAGCTAAGAGATGCCAGGTATTTAACCGGCGAAATTTCGCATAGGCTGCCTGCCCAAGGGCAGGTTATTCCCACTCCCAAGCCTGGTGAAAGCGTGGTGTTCACATCTCACTTCCTTCGGGGGCTAAGCTTCCCGACGGACCCCTTCGTGAGGGGGCTCATGTTTTACTATGGGTTGGAATTTCACGACTTGGATCCGGAGTCCATCCTCCACATCTCATCGTTCATCATCGTGTGCGAAGCCTTCCTCCGCATTACCCCTCACTTCGGATTGTGGCTCAAGACCTTCAAAGTGGAGCCGAAGATGATCAAGGGGCGACAGGCAGAGTGTGGAGGGGCTGTTATAAGCAAGAATGTTGATGCTCCGTGGCCCGAGGGCTCTTTTCAAGAGGAGCTCAGTTTATGGCAACAAGAGTGGTTTTATATCACAGCTCCCAGGGGCACCAAATGGGTGGCGCCACCTGCCTTTCGCTCGGGTCCTCCACCGCGGCTGGCATCATGGGTCAATAAAGGGCTTGACTGGGGGCCATCCAAGGACGTGCCCTTGCTGCAGGGACGCATTCGAGACCTCCTAGAGAGAGAGATCACTTTGGTCGTAGTAGCGCAGGTCATGCTGATTCGTCGCATCCTGCCCTGCAGACGTCGCCCCCTCCGCCTGTGGGAATTTAACCCGGAGGGACCACGAGTTTTCCAACATTTTATGGGCGCGACGCCCGTGGAGATGTACAAGCTTTTCTTCGGATCACAAGAGATGTGTCCGGACTTGACCGAGGACGCAGGTCTGAGCTGCAATCGCCCGGATACTCAAGTAAGTAGCCCTGTACCCGGACACGCTATCCTATATTTATCACAAACATGCCCTTTAAAAGAGTTGTCCCTTGAACAGGAGTGGATAGCGAAAGCAAAGTTAATCAGGTGTCCGCCCCCCTCCCTGAGACCATGCCGGATCCCGTGTTAACCAGGATGCTGGAAGTTGCGCCTTCGGAAGAAGGTGAAGGGGGAAACAAGGAAGCAACCTCCTCCGCGAAGGAGGCTGCCAGGAAAGGAGGGGTCGAGAATCCCTCCATCCAAGGGAAGAAGAGGACCGCCTCTGAAGACCCGGAGATCATGGTCTCAAAGCGGGGGAAGAAATCTTCGTCAGAGGGTCCGGCGCCGAGAGATGCCTCGGCCGCATTATGCCCCCAAGGGGATCAGCCCTCCACCTAGCCGTAAGTAAAAAAGGGGAATTTTTATTAAAATAAAGGATATCCCTACCCTATTTCTGATAACTGAAATTTTACCTTGTAGTTCGGATCTCAGCCCTTCTCAGCAGAGCTCATCTTTAGGGGATCTTCATCTGGAGATGATAGAGAGCGAAACAACTCCCCCTGCCGTACCGTCTTACGAGGCGGGCGACCCTGAGGTGTCGTCACGGAGGGTTTCTTCGAGTCCGGCAGGGCCGGAAGGTAGTCGTATGTCCCCTCAAAGCCCTCCGCGTCCGGCCTTCGAAAAAGGCCATCGGACGAGTCCGGCACGATATGGTGTATGGTCGGAGGAGCTGAAGGATCTGCTCGGTCGAGCGTTTATCTCAGAAGATCACCATGCATTAATGAGTATGGTGATTGAAAGGATTTCATCCGCTGAGAGCGGATTGCATGAAGTCGTCAGAAGTTTACTGACAGGTTTTGAGGTACACAAAATGATGTACCTTCTGACAGTTCTGTATATAAAATGCGCCCTGAGTAGATAGTAGCCCCTGAGGCTCGGTGTGTTGTCAAAAATGACAGCGCGCCGAGCATCATAATCCCAGGTATAATGTGTCGCCCTTCCTATGCAGGTGGCGAAGGGTCCGGTGGCTGTCCGGACTGATGAATTTGCTGAACTAAAGCGGTAACTTGACGTGGCGGATGTCGACATCGCGCTTGTCAATAGGCGACTTGACGAGTCAAAAGGTATGCAATTTCCCCCACGGACACCTGGAAAGGGAGCTTGACGCCCGTGCCTTACAACCAGTATGCTTGACGCAGATGGTGCCGCTGCCATGGAGAACCTGCGGGCGGAGCTCGCCCAAGCCAAGGAGCAGGCCAGAAAGAGTGATGCGGCTGCCTTAAAGGTCGCCGAAGAGCTAAAAGCCGAACAGGCTACTCACTGCCGAAGCAAGAAGGAGATGGCCGAGATGGTCGTGGAGTTGAAGAATGCTGCCGACTGCTGCAAGCTTCTTGAAAAAGAAGAGCGGGCGGTACGAGAGGACCTGAAGAAGGCCACAACCGAGGCCAAGGATGCTCGCTCTGTGATGAGAGCTATGAAGGAGGAGCTGCGTCAGGCCGGAGATATCGCTGCTGGAAAGCCCTTTCTGCTGCGGAGGAAATTCCTGGACCCTAATTATGCTCAGTTGGACCGGCTGTGGAGTGCGGAAGATGCTTATCTGAACTTGGCGGCAAGTGCGGCGGACGCGGCCGAACACTTCCGAGATCAAGAGGATCACGAAACAGGAAAGTTTTTTTGGTCACAGTTCCATAATCCAGAGCGCCCACTTCCATTAACCGATCGCTTGTCTGAATGGGCGGAGCTAAATAGGTTATCCCGACTTTCCATGAAGGATGTGTGGGTCTTTTGTGGCCGAAGAGGCCTGAGCCGAAGAGTTATTTTGGCTTGGTGCAGCAGTTCCTTGGTGCGGTGCCGCATATCAATGCAATGAGGAGGTCGGCATGCATAGAGGGTGCACGGATGGCTCTTGGCCGTGTCAAGACATACTGGGCGGAGATGAAGGCCACCGATGTTGCGACCCGAGATTCGGACGGAAGCCGAGTACCTGTCTAGCACTATTTTCAGGAAGTTCTGCCGGGCGCTCGTTTAATAGAGACGCAGTGCTCGAAGGATATTATATTCGAATAACATGTATTATTGTGAAACAATGTTTCGATGAAATATGGAAGCTTTTTATACTTGTGCTTTCAAGAATTGAAATAGCTCATGTGTGGCCGTTAATGTATATGTGTATATAACCTGAAAGATGGCAGTCTTCGGCTTCAGCCCCCACGCATATAATGTGGGGGTGTTTGCAAAAGGCGCATTTTCACACTTGATCCAATGTCTTGGTCCTATAAAGGAGGTGGTAGCGTAGCAAACTAGGCAACCGGACTATAATGCTTTATCACTTTCACTTAGCCATAGGAGTTTGACAATGGGGCTACTATATAGCCCCTCGGGGCACCGCGCTCACCCGAATTCGGTGCGCGTATGTGCCTGACCGGGAAACGGCCCTTCGTCAATGCGGAGGAATCCTATAGATTCCGGCGGGTCATCGAGTGGTTGACCAGTCTCACACTATATCATGATAGTCAGTTTTCGGCTTTCTCTACTGAGGTGCTTGCCTGGCCGAACCGGGGCACAATCGCAGTAGTTCTCCTGGTGCCGCGTTAGCCGATAGAGCAGAACGTAAGGCAGCAAAACACAGGAGCCGGGCAAACCCAACATTTGACCAAAGACATGATTCGGAGATGATGCATATAAGGCCTAACTCGAGATGCCGAACACTCCCTAAGGTATTCGGTCTTTATGAAAACGGGCCGAACAACGCCCTTGGTAATAAGCCCCTGGTGTCCAGGTACGTGCAAAATTCTGACGTGGCCTATGCCAAAACGCCAGCCTCCTCCTCGGTTATAGTAGGAAACCAGGGGATGTGTATCAACACGAGACAGTAAAAAAGGTTTACGCAGGGTCTTAATCTGAAAAGAATCCTTGCAACGGGTCCATGCTACACGTCTGCGCCTGTGTCTCCGTTGTGCCGTATCCTGGACGGGTATCGCACGGTGTTCATCTGTATAAGAGAGGAACTTAGTTGAAAAAGATCATGCGAAAATGTACGTTATATTAAGTAAAAAAAGTACGTTTCAAAAAATGAATAAAATTGAGCTTTATTGTCTCTTGTTGTATATGCGCGGAGCCCCTTGTGCGGGGGTGTGCGGCTGGTAAGCCCCTATATGTTTACGCCGGACTCGTCTAAACGTGTCCGGGGTTTGAACGACCTGTTTAGGTGCTTGGATTAGTGAAGCCGGTTTAGTGTGTGGATGTCGAGGCAGTCACACAATCTTCCACGCTCAAGGAACACTCGATATTTCCCTTTAAGGAGATGATGCCTCGTGGATCGGGCATTTTAAGTGTGAGGGATGCATAATGTGGTATTGCGTTAAAGCGGGCGAAAGCTTCGCGCCCCAGTAGTGCTTGATAGCTACTTGTAAATGGGGCGAGGTGGAAGGTTAACTTTTCACGGCGGAAGTTGTCGGGTGAGCCGAACACAACTTCTAGCAATAGAGAGCCCGTACAATGGGCATATCGGCCTGGCATTACCCCTTGAAAGGAAGTGTTGCTATGGCGAATTTTGGTTGGGTCTATCCCCATTTTGCGGATTGCGTCCTGATATAGCAGGTTTAGATCACTGCCGCCGTCCATTAGGACTTGTGTAAATTGGAGTCCGTCGATTATCGGATCTAATATCAAGGCAGTCCATCCTGCATTCCGGATACTTCTAGAGTAATCCTGATGGTCGAAGGTGATTGGTTTTGACAACCAGTGGCGGCACTCCTCTGGGATAGGCCGTATGGCGCGTATCTCTATGGCCGCCGTTCTGTTTTTCCCTTTTGTCACGTAAAGTGAGTTTACTATTTTGACTTCTTGTTTGAAGTTCTTTTGTTTTCCGGTGCTCTGCTTGTGGGGTTCGTCATCGTCCTCACTTGGTGTGTCGAGCCCCTTGTGTTCGGCGTTGAGTTTGCCGCACTGCTTGAAGACCCAACAATCTCTATGGGTATGATTTGCAGGCTTCCCGGGGGTACTGTGGATTTGGCATACCTTGTCCAAGATTTTGTTTAAGTTAGATAGCTCGTCCCTGTTATCCTTAGGGGGCAGTTTTTTATGATTCTGCCGTGAGCTTTTGAATCCGGCGTTGACTGCCGTTCTCTTCAGGATGTTGCCCTTGGTCCGGCGCTGGTCCTTACTGCGTCGCGGTTTCCTGTTTCCATCCCTAACTTCAGATGTACTTTGGTCGTTGGTACTGCATCTTGCCAACAAACTATCCTCTCCCGCGCAAAAGCGGGTCATGAGGCTTGTTAATGCGGCCATTGTTCTTGGCTTTTCTTGGCCGAGGTGTCTGGCGAGCCATTCTTCTTGGACGTTGTGTTTGAAAGCTGCTAAGGCTTCGGTGTACGGACAGTCGACTATTTGGTTCTTTTTAGTAAGGAATCTGTTCCAGAATTTTCGGGCTGACTCTCCGGGTTGTCGAGTTATGTGACTTAAATCGTCTGCATCCGGAGGTCGGACATAGGTCCCTTGAAAATTTGCCCGAAAAGCATCCTCGAGCTCTTCCCAACTTCCAATGGTGTTTTCGGGGAGGCTTTTGAGCCAATGCCGGGCTAGCCCTTTGAGCTTGAGGGGTAAGTATTTTATGGCGTGGAGGTCATATCCTCTGGCCATGTGTATGTGGAGGATGTAATCCTCAATCCAGACTCCAGGGTCTATTGTTCCGTCATATGCCTCTATGTTTACGGGCTTGAGTCCCGCTGGAAAGTCATGATCCAGAACCTCATCGGTGAAACATAGGGGATGTGCGGCGCCCCTATATTTAGGTGTACCATAATATTCGGATACTTGACGTGTTGCATTGCTTACTAGAGCTTGCTTTCTTGGCCCGTAGATGGATCTAACTAGGCCATCTTTTTGATGCGAATCCGTGTGCGGATCGCGTGCCGGCTTGTGTGCGGCGCCATTTGCCGCTCTATGTTTGCCATGGGATCGTCTATCTGACCGGGTGGTCTCCTTGCCTTTGATTGTGGTGGCTCTACGACCTCCTCATCCAATTCTGGCAGTAGTTTTCGCTTCGGGTAGCTCTTTGTTCGGCGACTATCGCCGTATTTGTCTGCGGTGTTGAGTACTTTGCTCCATCAGATTCTGAGCGCATTTTCCGCTGTTTTGAGCTTCCGCTTCTGCTTTTTCAGGCTACGTGCAGTGGTGACAAGCCTTTTGTGGAGGTTCTTCTGCTCCGATAACTTGTCTGGCGTGAGATCGTCCGGACTGTTATCTCCGCCGGGGACAGGTCGTTTATCCGGATTGTCCTGTTCGGACGGTTGCTCCATAGCATGTTCGTCATCCACCGGTTCGCTCTGCTCTATGGCTGGGTCTGTATGGATGCGTTCTGTGCCGAGGCGGGATTTTGAGCGGCGCTTACGTCGTCATTTTGACTGCTTTTCGAGGGAATGATCCCTCGTGGCGTCCCGTTGTTCCTCGTCGTCGCTTCCTTTAGGTGTGTCCACCATGTATATATCATGAGATGAGGTGGCTGTCCAGTGCCCTATAGGTGCTGGTTCATGTTTGTCTTCTACATCGTCGTCCATACCGTTGATGTCTTCGGAATCGAATTCGAGCACGTCGTTTAAACTTTCGACAGTGGCTACGAAGTGGGTGGTGGGTGGGCTTAGAATTTCTTCGTCGTCCGCATCCCAACCTTCCTGACCATAGTCCGTCCAGGACTCTCCTGATAGAGAGAGAGATTTTAGTGAATTTAGGATGTCGCCAAAGGGTGAGTGCTCAAAGATGTCCGCAGCAGTGAACTCCATGATCAGTGCCCAATCGGATTCGATTGGTAGGGGCGCGGCAGGTTCGGAGTCCGGAGAGGAGTCCGACACCTTGGAGTCACGAGCTTCGCAAAGGACAGGGATGATGTTCGGCTTAATCGCCGGAGAGATCGCAACCCCCAAGGTGGTGTCCAGCCACCCATCCTCGATCAGCGCAGTCGGCTCCGAGCTAAGGGTCGGAGCGGACACTTGCGCGGCCTCCAGGGCACTGTCCTGCAGCAGAGCTAGATCATGCCCATCGTGGCAGTGCGGCACGCTTGGCTATGGCTCGAACCCGTTGAAGATCAAGTCTCCGCGGACGTTGGCTGTATAGTTTAAACTTCCAAATCTGACCTGATGGCCAGGGGTGTAGCTTTCAATCTGCTCCAGATGGCCAAGCGAATTAGCCTGCAGTGCAAAGCCGCCGAATACAAAGATCTATCTAGGGAGAAAAGTGTCACCCTGGACCGCATCATTGTTGATGATCGGAGGAGCCATCGGGCCTAAAGATGACGACACAGAGGAACTCTCAATGAAAGCACCAATGTCGGTGTCAAAACCGGCGGATCTCGGGTAGGGGGTCCCGAACTATGCGTCTAGGTGGATGGTAACAGGAGACAAGGGACAGGATGTTTTTACCCAGGTTCGGGCCCTCTCGATGGAGGTAAAAACCTACTCCTGCTTGATTGATATTGATGATATGGGTAGTACAAGAGTAGATCTACCACGAGATCAGAGAGGCTAAACCCTAGAAGCTAGCCTATGGTATGATTGTTGTTCATCCTACGGACTAAAACCCTCCGGTTTATATAAACAGGGAAGAGGGTTAGGGTTACATAGAGTCGGTTACAATGGTAGGGGATATACATATCCGTATCGCCAAGCTTGCCTTCCACGCCAAGGAAAGTCCCATCGAGACACGGGACGAAGTCCTCAATCTTGTATCTTCATAGTCCAGGAGTCCGGCCGAAGATGATAGTTTGGCTATCCGGACACCCCCTAGTCCGGGACTCCCTCAGGGCTGCTGCGTATGGGAATAAAGAGGACTTGATGCTTTAATGCTATGGTTGGGTTTTACCTTAATGATCTTTAGTAGTTGCGGACGCTTGCTAGAGTTCCAATCATAAGTGCATATGATCCAAGTAGAGAAAGTATGTTAGCTTATGCCTCTCCCTCATGTTAAATTGCAATGACGACTATCGGTCTTGTTAACAATTGCCTAGGACAATTCCGCACACCGATCCATCATTATTCCACACTCGCTATTTGTATTATTTAGTAATATATTCTAACTTTATGATAACAGCACCTACTTTTATATTTTAGCTCTCCGATATCATACAAAGTTATCCTCTTCTTACCCACAACGTAGTTCTATTTCTCGTTTCTAGTTGGAAGCAAACGTTCGGTGTACGTAGAGTCGTATCAGTGGCAGATAGGGCTTGAGAGAATATTGATCTTACCTTTAGCTCCTTGTGGGTTCGACACGCCATACTCATCACTTCCACCTTTGGAAATTGCTACGATGATTCCCTGCACTTGGGGATTATCAAGTCTCAAGCAATGTCTTCGACCTAGCATTCTAATCAGCAATAGTAGTAGCATCCTCAGTAGAGTTGTCAGTTACCAAATCAGTAGTTGAAGATATTGCAACATCAGAAGTAGTAGAACATCCAGCAACAGAGACAGCATTATCACGCTCAAGACATTTTAAACATGGTGGAACAAATTATTCCAAAGCGGAACTGATCTGTTGGGCGAGTAGTGAATCATTCTCTTTTCGAAGATCTTCATGAGACACTCTCAGTTTCTCTAGGTCTTGCTTACTTTGAAGATAATTGTAGGAAAGCTTCTCATAAGAGGCTGAGAGAGCTTCATGATGACTTTCAAGTTCTTCATACTTAATGCGAAGACTTTTAATTTCCTCGATTAAGGACCGAGTTCGATTCATTTCCGCGTCTAACAGGTCATTGCTTTTGTCTAGTAGTTTTTGAATATGTTCCATAGCAGTTTGTTGCTCAGTTGCAATTTTAGCAAGTGTCTTATAGCTAGGTTTGGATTCACACTCAGAGTCATCTTGACTGGAGATTTAGAAATAGGCATCATGTGAGGTTACCTTGGCACCACGTACCATGAGCAGTAGATTGGAGCAGAGTCATCATCATTATCAGCTTTGGCTTCAACGTCGTGACCATTGTCTTCAGTGTTGAAGATTGACTTGGCGACGAAAGCTGACGCGAGACCCAAGCTTGCCACGCCTGAATCAGACTCCTCCTCAGACTCCACCTCCGCCTCCTCAGAAGCAGACTCCTCCTCTGAATCCATCTCCTTGCCAATAAATGCACGAGCCTTGCTTGATGAGGCCTTCTTGTGAGATGAAGACTTTGACAAAGACTTCGAAGAAGATTTTGACGATTTATTCTTTTTCTTGTCATCAGAATCATATTCCTTAATCTTCTTCTTCTTCTTTGATTCCTTATCCCACTAAGGACACTCGGAGATGTAGTGGCATGTCTTCTTGCATTTGTGGCAAGTTCTCTTCTTGTAGTCACGTGATGAAGCCTCATCGTTCTTTGAGCTAGATCTTGAAGACTTGCTGAATAGATTCTTCTTGGAGAACTTTTGGAACTTCCTCACAAGCATTGCAAGCTCTTTGCCAAGCTCTTCATGATCACCAGAACTACAGTCAAATTCTTCTTCAGATGAGGAACCAGCCTTTGCCTTCAGGGCACGGGCTCGGCCATAGTTGGAACCATAGATATCACGCTTCTAAGATAGCTGGAATTCATGTGTGTTGATACTCTCAAGTATATCAGACGGATCGAGTTCTTTGAAGTCAGGATGTTCTTGTATCATCAGGGCTAAGGTGTCAAATGAGCTGTCAAGTGATCTTAGAAGCTTCTTTACGATCTCATGCTTGGTGATCTTAGTGGCGCCAAGATCGCGAATCTCATTGGTGATATCAGTCAGGAGATCGAACGTGAGATGGACATTCTCATTGTCATTTCTCTTGAAGAGGTTGAAGAGATTGCAAAGAACATCAATCCTTGAGTCTCGATGAGTTGAGACGCCTTCGTTGACCTTGGACAGCCAGTCCTAGACCAGCTTTGCAGTTTCCAGTGCACTCATACGGCCATACCGCCCTTTGGTCAGATGACCACAGATGATGTTCTTGGCGGTTGAGTCCAATTGCACAAATCTCTTAACATCAGCAGCGGTGACACCTTCACCGACTTTGGGAACGCCAGTCATGACGACATACCAGAGATTGACATCAATGGCTTCAAGATGCATGCGCATCTTATTCTTCCAGGAGGGGTAATCAGTGCCATCGAAGATGGGGCACGCAGCGGAGACCTCGATATCCCTGCAGTCGACATAGCTAAAAATCCAGGTGGTTAAACCGAATCACATAGAACAACGGAGTACCTTGCTCTGATACCAATGGTAAGCGCCAGTTATCGACTAGAGGGGGTGAATAGGCGATTTTTATGAGAGTCTTCAAAACACGGTGGCTTTGAAGAAAAACAAGCAAACTGAACCTATATAGTAAGAAGCGGAATGAAAACTACACTAGGCAAGCATTAGTCAAGCATACAATACAGTGAAAGCACGAAGAATAACTGCAGCTAGGTAGACAGGATCAGGATGGAAGACAGTACGAAGCCAAAAAGATATAAGTCTTCACACAGTGAAGTTAAATGAATCAGGCAGGCAAGCAATGACTTCACGAAGACAAACTGAAGAGTAAAGAGAGTAGGGGATAGAACCAGTGGCTTGGTGAAGACAATTATTTGTCAGACTAGTTCCAGTTGCTGTGACAACTGTACGTATGGTTAGGGAGGCGGAGATTCAACTCAGAAGACCGTGTCTTCACCTTATTCCTCTTGAGCTAAGGACACCCAGTCCTCACCCAATCACTCTGGTAAGTCTTCAAGGTAGACTTCCTAACCTTCACAGACTCCGTTCATCGGCAATCCACAATGACTCTTGGATGCTCAGAATGCGATGCCTAATCGGTTGGAGGATTCACAGTCCTCAAGTGTAACAAGTATTCAGATCACACGGACAGAAAGACTTCAGTGATGCCTAACACTCTTTGGCTCTGGGTGTTTTGGGCTTAGTCCTTGCAAGGATCTCTCTCTCAAATGCTTCGGAGGTGGGTTGCTCTCAAACGACAAAAGCCATGCACTAACTTTGAGCGGCCACCAATTTATGGTGTAGGGGGTAGGCTATTTATAGCCAAGTGGCAACCCGACCTGATATATCTGAAATGACCCTGGATCACTAAGGAACCGACAAATGTCCAATGGTCGGATTTCAAACACACGCGGCAGCTTGGCTTGGGCTACAAGCAAGGCTGACTCATCTAGCTCTGGATAAGGTTTGCTCTCATTGTCTTTGCTCGAAGACATAGGATTTGGTTGAGCATCACACCAGTCACTCTGACCTTGTTCACTTGGACCCCACTTAATAGTACGGTGGTTCCTATGACTCAATAAAGAAGAAAGGAAACTACAAAACAGTTATGTCTTCGTACTCCATAGTCTTCAAGTGAATATCTTCACACATCATAATCTTCATCGTGAATGTCTTCACGAACGGCCATTGTCTTCATTGTCTTCACACATTTTTAGGGGTCATCTCTGGTAGGTCAACCGAATCAATGAGGGACTACTATCTGTGTTATCCTACAATTCTCACAAACACATTAGTCCCTCAACCACGTTTGTCGTCAATACTCCAAAACCAACTAGGGGTGGAACTATATGCACTTACAATATCCCCCTTTTTGGTGATTGATGACAAACTGGTTTGTCGGCGTTCTGGGAATGGGGGTCCCCAGACTTGCCTGCCTACGGCCTGCGGCGTGGCTCAAAGGGGGCCCAGCACGGCCCATCTTCATCAACACAAGCTCAAGACCCTCGCGAGGGGCCAAGCCTCGCGGGGCGGATGACAAGGAGCTTCCTCAGGCACGACCTCGTCAGGCTGGCTCACAAGGAGGCGGAGAGTTCAAGGCGGGGTACCTCGCGAGGTGCCCATGACACAAGCCATGACGACCAAGGGCGCCGGACGGGCGCCAGCCGCGTAGTGTCCTTCTTTCCTCTTTGGTGCAAGGGGAGCAAGCACAGGCGAGAGCATCAAGCAAAGGCATCCATTTTGGTGCAACAAGACCAAGACCAGTCCAACGGCAGGATGGAGGTCACTGTGGAGCCCAAGTCGGCGTCACCACCAGAGCCTTTGACAGGCGAGGACCAACTTTAGTCAGGATAAGTGTACTAGATGTTCCCCTTCAAATTGGCCAATTGATGGCGCCCTTCCCGCTCAATATTTGGGAAGAGGCCCAGAGCCTTCGCCTTTAAATAGGACTAGCCACCCACAGGGTAGAGAGATCTGGATAGGAAGCTGGAGATAAGATAGGCATCTAGAATCAACCCTTCCAAAGGGACAACACCACCACAAGAACAGACCCTCGCAAGGTTGTTCTTCCTTATATTGTTCATCATCAGCCCAAGAGGCAATCCACCACACCACACACTGGAGTAGGGTATTACACCATGATGGTGGCCTGAACCAGAATAAACCTTGTGTCTCTTGTGTTGTTCTTCTCGTAGTTTAGATCCTAGAGATTCGGCGAGGAACAGGTAGATAGAAGGCGAAACCTCCGCGCGCACCCCAGTGTTCGAACCTCAAGGGTCTGCCGGAACCCTAAATCCGACATTTGGCGCGCCAGGTAGGGGTGCGCCGGGATCCACCTTCCGCCACTTTGTGTCCCGCCGCATCGTCATCACCATGTCCGGCGACCAAGCGGGCAACCCTGCCCCCTGGACAGCTTGGCCCGCCGGCGCAGAGCCGCTCACTCAGGGCGACCCAATGCCCCAGGCAGCTCGCGGTTCGCAGGGCGCTGCGGGCCATGGGGGACGCGGACAGACCCCGACAGCTCTCACACCGCGAAAGACGCGGTCGGCAGCAAGAGCCTCAAACCACTCCGCGGCCACGGCGCCGTACACTCGCCGGGAGCAGGCGAACTCAAGGGCCGTGCTCATGGTGGCCCGAGAGCTGCTGCAGTGCAGGCTGATGAAAGGCGGCCGCGACGTGCTGCTAGAGCAGGTGGCAGAGCTCCTGGGCTTCGCCGCCTCGGGGGCTCACCCCTTCTGCACTCAACTCCCGTCCCAGGCCCAGAGCAGCCCGTGCGGGGGCCCCACGCGCGCCCGCGGGCTCCAAGGCTACCCCGGCACCAATGAAGCCGTCGGCACCGGGCCAGCGGCTGCGCTGACTCCGCTCCCCGCTAGTGAAGAAGGACTCGTCACAACCCATGGCCCTAGTGGGCCGCCGCGTTACCACCCCCAGGTTGGCACATCAAGCAGAGCTGCATGGCACGCGGAGCACTATGACGTGGCCTTCGGGGTGGCGGCCCCCGAGGAGTACGTGCCCCGCATGTTGGACCAAGGGCACCCGCGCGAGGGCGAACAAGGCTCGCTCCTCAGCCCAAGCTGGGGGGACGAGGCACCAGAAGCTGAGCTCTTCCAGGAGTCCCGAGGCGGCCCCACCGGCCACACTGGAAGCGACGATTATCGGGTACCGCTAATTCCTCAGGAGCAGGCATACGCTAATCATGGGTCGCAAGAGATGCAGGTCACTGCAGCGAGTAGCTGCCCCGCTCCCGCAGCCTCCTACCCCTCAGGAGGAGGGCATCGGGGGCTGCAGGGGAGGGGCCGAGATCCGACATCACCTCCGTGGCGTTCGGAGCAAGGCATTCCCAAGAGGTAGGCCCTCCGCCGGGGAGGCGCCTCAGGGCCTGCCCCTGGCGGAGGACCCGTGGTCGTCGGGGGAACCGCTGGCGACCGCTCTACCCCATCGGCGGCGTCCTGGTTTCCGTTCGTCGTCGATGGCACTAGAGTGTGGCGCAAGGCGGGGCCCTTGTCTGGCGATATGAAGCAAGGCCGGTACCTGTGAAGAAGGCCCAGTGCCTGTGAAGCTCGCCGCCCCGTGACACTCTCACGTAATAATGAGTGGGGCTGTACACGCCCCGGAGTCTCAAGGGTGCCGGCCTCAGGCCCTGGGGCTCCCTCCCACGCCCAGTGGCAGCACTTAGCTCCGCGCTGCTGAGAAGACGTCCAAGACTATACTAGGTGCCGGACGCGGCCTTTTTCTGCCTTCGTTGCTTTTCCCTTGGTTGTTGCTTTCCCCCGCTGGATTTAAGTTGGATTGGGATTTGAGATTTGCGTGTGTTCGGGGAAGGGGTGCTTAGTCTCGTTCGAGCAATTTCTCGAGTTTCGGTTACAACCTCGCCTTAGCTGCCTCCCCTCGTGAGCCCCTCGCGAGCCGTGTCTGGCCTAGCTTGCGTGCAGCCCAGACTGCCGCCGCCATATCCTCTTAGGAGGCCTTTTCACTGCAGATCATACGGATTCGATTAAGAGGCATTCGAGACACGACAGCCTCCCGCGTATTATCTCAGGACCCGCACGGGACAAAGGTAAACTAGCCATCCGGTTCTTCACCTAACCAACCACTTGGCGTGGGCACGTGAGCCATACAGCATCCACTAGTATGTTGAACATAAGCTTTACATGAGGGGCACCCCCTCCCAAAAATGCTCTTACAATCGGCAGGTCGAAAAGCCTGAGTTCTATTCATGCAGGGTAAGAAAACAGGAGCAATGCGCGGTCAGTCGGATAAATCCCCCAATGCATCCTCAGGAGCACCACCCGAACCGTCGCTGGCGTTGCTGGCCTCGCCATCGCCTTCTGCGTTGTCGCCGGCGGCGTCAGGACCGTTCACCACGCCGCCCTCGTCGGCGGCCACGATCGCGTCATCATCATCTGAAGCGAAGGCCCTGACAAGAGCGTCCACATTGTCTTCCACCCAGTCCGCCAGGTCACCCCGGACGGCCTGGGGAACTGGGGCGATGGCGGCGTCAAAGTCGAAGTGAGGGTCCATGTTCTGGAGATGGCTGAAGACACGGGAGAAGGCGCGCCCGAGCAGGGCGGGGCTCCTTTCCTCCACCAACCTGTTGTCCCTGACCGACCGCGCCTCCAGCAGCGTCACGATGTTGGTGAAGAACTGAAGGTTGCCGGCGTAGTTGGTTGCATGTGGCGCGCCAACGGCCGCCTCGCAGATGTTGCCCAAGGCCGCGTTGGCTCTCTCCCGAAGCGTGGCGAGCATGGGGGCGTGCTCATGTTCCAGGAGCCGTCGCTGGCGTATCTCGTCCGCATTCCGGCGCGCAACGGCCTCAGCCTCGTCCAGCCGTTGGCGAAGAAGAAGCACCTCGGTGCGAGAAGTAGTCCACTCCCCCTGCGCCACTTCAAGTGCGGCCCACAAGGCATCACCCCACCGTGTCGCTTCCTCCAGCTTGGTCTTCAAGGCGGTGGTCCTACCTTCAGCTTCGGTCCGGATCAACACCAGCCTCTCCTCGAACTCGCGCTCGAGGTTCGAGCATGCCGTTGCCACCCGACGTCCGACCTCCTCCAAGACGCGGGTTTCCCACGCAGCGACATCATTCTCCTCTCGTGTCACCAAACGCTCCCTTGTCTCCAGGCGTTCGTACTCACATGCGCGTTCGGCAGCCTCCAACATCAGCGCTTCCTCACGCTTCTGAAGCTCCGCTGGGTCACCGGAAGTCACCTTCATCGACGCGAGGGCCGCCTCGCGCAGCTCCACCTGCTCCTCTAGTGAGCGGCACCGGGCCAGGAGTTCCCGTGCCCGCTCTTCCGTCGCCTCTCACCGCTGGTCATCTTCCCGAGCCTCCTCGACGGCCTGGGAACAGGCCACCCGAGAGGCCGCCAGCGACGCCTTGGCCTCCTCATCGTCAAGATCGCGTTGGCGGCGCACGAGGGCGACTGCCGCCTCCAGCTCGCGCCTCTCCGTGACCAAGCGCAGGCCCTCGGCCTCAAGGCGCGTGTCTTCGTCAGCAAGCTCCTCGCCAAGCAAGCTCACCGCGTCAGCCGCCCTTCGAAGGAACCCTTGGCGAAGAGCGCGATGCTCCCGAGCGCGCTCAAGCACGTCTTCCATGCCGTCATCCGCCCCAAGCAAGCGCCGGGGGGCACTGATTAGCACTCCCCCGCCGAGCTGGGGGCTGGGGGCTGGCGCCCTTGAGGCGATCGGGCGCGCGTCGCCAAGAGCCCGGCCTGGGGCCAGTCCATCCCCAAGTGAAGAGCACTGGGAGTACCCCAGCCAGTCATTGTCCACGACCAGATGAGAAGCCCAAGGCAGGCTGGCTAGGCCCCGAGAAGGCTCGCGAAGGAAGGCCACGAGGAGCGCGGGGCCGCGTTGCGCCTCGGGGTGATTTGCCTCTTCGATCGACCTCACCACAAGGGCTCCACTACTCGGAGCGACCGGAGGCAGTGGCGAAGGCGGAAGCAGGGAGGATGGCTCCTCAGTAATCTCCGTGAGCTCGGGAGGAAGGGCCCTGCGGAGCAAGGTTCAGGAAGGGCAGCAGAAGAATCTCGAGCTGGGAAGGGAGAAGGCTGACTCATCGATGGCGAAGTACTTTCTGCGCTTCAGCAGGCGACAAGGGTAATCGTCGCCCAGGGCCTCCCTTCTCTTCCAGAGGGCCTCAAAGTCCACGCAGAAGCGGCCCAAGAGTTCAGCGCAGGGGTCAGCCTGCGACAAGGAGGGAACGTCAAGACGACCCGTGTCAAGGGTGTCTGCCTGATGCGCGCCGCCGGTCGCCTCGCCAAGAAAAGCGGCCGGGGCCTCGGAGGCCTCGGCACCGAGTGCAGCAGGCGGCTGCTCGCCGCCCTCAGCCTCGGTAGCACGGGCCTCAGGGGACACTTCCTCTTGAGCGCTGCCCGGTGCTGTTGCCCCGGCGGGGGCACCCTCGGCCTCCGGAGGTTCATGCCTCCCTGCTCCGCCGCTTGAGTAAGAACCGCCCCGACCAATTGAAAGGGCGGCCACTGTCATTGGATTCTCGCGAGGCCCCTGGAGGCCGACGGGGCGCGGTCCCCATTCGTCGAAAACGGGCATCTGGTTCACGAAGTCTCTCCTGCCCGAACAGAGGTACAACAAGGCCCCCCTTGCTGGATGCTACCAGGGTTGGGGTCCCCAGTCAGAACCAAGAGTACCTTCTCAACGCTTCAGGCGTCAGGTCCTCTTCCTGGAGCCTCATACGATCCCCGCGCCCGTTGAAGGCCCACATTCGGCGAGAGTGGCGCTGGAGAGGGGCGACCTGGCGTAGCAGGAACTCCTTCACCACCTTGGGCGCCATCACATCAAGCGATCTCAAGCACTCGAAGCGACGCCACACGAAGAAGAGCTGGGGGCTTGTGAGCGTCTCCTGGCCCCAGCCCAAATTGGGGACAGTAGACGAGGTCGGCTTCGACAGCAGGGGGGTGGGCACCCCCATGTCCACATACAGCCACCGCTCGCGGAACCCAGGCGCGGGCGGAGGAAGACCGAAGTCAATCCCTGAGGCCGCCGTCTCGGGTGCAGCGATGAAGCTCGCACATCCCGAGCATTGGGCAGGGTTGACGAGGTGCAGAGCGAAGAAGTGGCGCAGCAGGGCAACCGAAGGGATGATGCCAACCATAGCCTCACAAACGAAGGCGAAGACCGCCAGAAGAGTAATGGAGTCAGGACCCAGATGCATCATGTGGATCTGATAATGGGAGAGCACGGCGTTGAAGTAATCCGAAAAGGGGGGTATTAGCCCCGCCCACAGGGCGTCGATGAAATAAGGGACCTCAGTGATTATCCTATGGATGGAGAACCGAGACGCGGTCCAGGCCGTCGTCCTCCCACATTCATTGAAGATGGTGGCCAGGGCCGAACTAACCTTGTCCAAGCCCTCTCGATTGACTATGATCGACCGGTCCACAGCGGGGGCCACCGACGGCGGCCAGCAAGGCGAAGGCATGGGTCCCTTCCCTCTCCCCTTCTTCGTCGGAGCCATGGCAACGGAAAGGGGAGGGTAAAGGTTCGAGATTGGCTTCGAAGCGGGAGCTGGAGTTCGACAGGAGGAAGGACAGAGGGCGCACGAGCAACGGAAGGTGGAGTGGCTGTGTACAACTACAAGTCCGCCTAGCCTGGCACCAAATGAGGAGGCGTGGGGGAACAGTGCCACCCGCGTCCAATCAACCACCACGCGGCGCCCAAGGACGCAAGCTGTTAGGGCCCGCGACGCTTTGCACTTGCCCTTTCGCCTCTCTGCTCGGCCAAGTCCGGGCGCACCTTGGGCCCGGGGGCTACTGTCGGTGTTCTGGGAAAGGGGGTCCCCAGACTTGCCTGCCTGCGGCCTGCGGCGTGTCTCAAAGGGGGCCCAGCACGGCCCATCTTCATCAACACAAGCTCAAGTCCCTCGTGAGGGGCCATGCCTCGCGGGGCGGACGACAAGGAGCTTCCTCAAGCACGGCCTCGTCAGGCTGGCTCACGAGGAGGCGGAGAGTTCATGGCGGGGTACCTCACGAGGTGCCCATGACGCAAGCCATGACGACCAAGGGCGCCGGATGGGCGCCAGCCGCGCAGTGTATTTCTTTCCTCTTTGGTGAAAGGGGAGCAAGCGCAGGCGAGAGCATCAAGCAAAGGCATCCATTTCGGTGAAACAAGACCAAGACCAGTCCAACGGCAGGATGGAGGTCACCGTGGAGCCCAAGTCGGCGTCACCACCAGAGCCTTTGACAGGCGAGGACCAACTTTAGTCAGGATAAGTGTACTAGATGTTCCCCATCAAATTGGCCAATTGTTGGCGCCCTTCCCGCTCAATATTTGGGAAGAGGCCCAGGGCCTTCGCCTGTAAATAGGACTAGCCACCCACAGGGTAGAGAGATCTGGATAGGAAGCTGGAGATAAGATAGGCATCTAGAATCAACCCTTCCAAAGGGA
Source organism: Triticum dicoccoides (assembly GCF_002162155.2). Lineage (NCBI taxonomy): Eukaryota > Viridiplantae > Streptophyta > Magnoliopsida > Poales > Poaceae > Triticum > Triticum dicoccoides. Next base: position 279,016,250 of record NC_041385.1, read on the forward strand.
CAACACCACCACAAGAACAGACCCTCGCGAGGCCGTTCTTCCTTGTATTGTTCATCATCAGCCCAAGAGGCAATCCACCACACCACACACTGGAGTAGGGTATTATACCACGATGGTGGACTGAATCAGTATAAACCCTGTGTCTCTTGTGTTGTTCTTCTCATAGTTTAGATCCTAGTGATTCGGCGAGGAACAGGTAGGTACAAGGCGAAACCTTCGCGCGCACCCCAGTGTTCGAACCTCAAGGGTCTGCCGGAACCCTAAATCCGACATGGTTGAAGTTTTCAACAGGGATTAAAGTATGTGAAAGTTCAGTTTTGTGAGCATTGCCTTAATAGATTACAAGAGGCTCCTCCTGAAGATGTGCATATAAGTAGTTTGCTTTTGAATGCAAATGCACATGACAGGTTTTGCTTTGTGGAGGCCATCTTCAATGTATGAAGACAATTCATCCTGCATATATGAAAGTAATAAATATAATGATATGCAAAATGAAAAATGGACGTCTGAAGAATGAATTCATGCGGAATTTGTCAACACATCACAATGTAGTAGCAAAAGTAGCAGACGGCCATCAAGTTTAAATGTTACAACTCAAGAGCCAAATAGTTTAAAAAACGAGAGTTGCAAGCACTTGGCAAAAATTAAGGCAACCACCCCATATGGACCCGCTTGAAGACTACCAACCTCATATGCTTCTTCCCCTTTTGTCAGTAAGGACCAAAAAGGTTTGAAGGCATAGAGTTTCTACAAGTTCCCAGGTGGAGATGAAGTTGGAGCAGCAGGGTCGACGTTGGAGTTAGGTGGTGCAGAAGGGTCTGGGCAGCATCTTGATGCAGTGAAGTTAATGCTAGTGAAGTGGCGTCGTCTTCTTCATCAATGACTCTCGCAACAACAGTTGCAGCCGAAGTGAGTACTCAGAGTTTTCAATAGAAGGTGTTGGATGCCAACTTGTAGGTTGCAGTGGCCTGGAGTCAAACTTGAATTTCTTAGTGAGGCCATCTTCACGAAGATCATCTTCAGAGAAGAGCAAGGTAAGGCTCTTCGAGGACCGCCGACAGGCTTCATGAGCAATGAAGGAGTTCTTGTTGGCCAGATTGCGAATGTGATTGACATCCCCTAGAAGACTGCATTTTGTGTTTCAACCATTCATGATGATTATCCTGCTTCTGATGCAAAGATATCAGACGCTCATAGTCATTGAGGACACGCGAACGCTTCTGAGGCCTTTGAGCAATTGTATTGGCGGTGGCTTCAGTATTGGCGCGATGTGGCATACACAAAGTTCCAGCCAGGGGATAGTCAGGAGTAGCAGAGTTTGGTATGTGAATGCCTTCAATAGGTTGAGTGAAGCTTTAATATTCAGCATTCTGCAGATGGAGTGGCTTCTTTGCTTGATCAGAGTAGATGGCTTCATAGGACAGGTCAACTTCAAGCAGGAATGCGACATGATTGCGTGCAGAAGGTTGACAGTCAACTGCGGAATGAAGCTTGATTAGGCGCATAATCCAGGGAGCATAAAAGTTCAGGCCAAACGGATCAATTCCAGAACAGCCAGCTAGGGGATGATGAAATCTAGAGAGTTGAATTTTATGCCATTGACAATATAGAAGACCAATGTCTTCATGGCGCCTTTGAGTGTTGCTCCAGAAGAGTTGCCTTTGATTGGCCATAGAGTACGCCTCAGAATGTGATAGACTGTGCGGGGCAAGTACTCGAGGTCTTCGACAAAGAGCTCTTTAGGGTATTCAGCGTCTTGGGGCAATGGCTTATTCATGCTCAGCATCTGAATCATATTTGGCTCGGGCTTCCGAAAGATTCTCTGTAGTTCATCTTGATAGAGCTGACAACCTGGTTCATATAACTCACCAGGAGTGGGTAGGGAAGTAAGCTCAATGATGTCCTGAGCTTTGGCTTCATGATTAACATCTCCTGTCATCCACTCAGGGATATAAGTCTTCATATAACTCACCGTGTCTTCATCTTATTCCCCTTGAGCTAAGGACACCCAGTCCTCACCCAATCACTCTAGTAAGTCTTCAAGGCAGACTTCCAAACCTTCACAGACTTCGTTCACTGGTAATCCACAATGACTCTTGGATGCTCAGAACACGTCGCCTAACCGGCTGGAGGATTCACAGTCCTCAAGTGTAACAAGTATTCAGATCACGCGGACAGAAAGACTTCAGCGATGCCTAACACTCTTTGGCTCTAGGTGTTTTGGGCTTAGTCCTTGCAAGGATCTGTCTCTCAAATGATTCAGAGGTGGGTTGCTCTCAAACAACAAAAGCCATGCACTAACTCTGAGCAGCCACCAATTTATGGTGTACGGGGTAGGATATTTATAGCGAAGTGGCAACCCGACCTGATATGTCTGAAATGACCCTGGGTCACTAAGGCCGACATGTGTCCAACGGTCATATTTCAAACACACGTGGCAGCTTGGCTTGGGCTACAAGCAAGGATGACTCATCTAGCTCCGGATAAGGTTTGGTCTCATTGTCTTCGCTCGAAGACATAGGATTTGGTTGAGCATCACATCAGTCACTCTGACTTTGTTCACTTGGACCCCACTTAACAGTATGGTTGTTCCTAAGACTCAATAAAGAAGAAAGAAAACTATGAAACAGCTATGTCTTCACACTCCATAGTCTTCAAGTGAATATCTTCACACGTCATAATCTTCATTGTGAATGTCTTCACAAACCACCATTGTCTTCATTGTCTTCACACATTTTTATGGGTCATCTCTGGTAGGTTAACCAAATTAATGAGGGACTACTACCTGTGTTATCCTGCAATTCTCACAAACACATTAGTCCCTCAACCACATTTGTCATCAATACTCCAAAACCAACTAGGGGTGGCACTAGATGCACTTATAATTATCTCTTCTCCCCCTCGCCGTCTCGCTCAAACCCTAGTGCCACTGCTAGCCCCAGTCAACGCCGAAGACGAAGCGATTTGCTGCCGCAACCACTCCAGCGCCGTCTTCACGCGGGCCGCGGACATCGTCTTCTCCGTCGCTGCCGTAGGTGTCTTCCGCCGCCAAGGTAGGGCGCGGGATATTTGACTGCTCGGCCTCTTTCCGCCTCGTCTAGCAGTTTGTTGTGTGGTAAATAAGACTCGCTTCTTACCGTTTATTTGATCCGTTGAACTATCCACATCTTCCAAAAGTTATTTCTACACTTCCAAATCTATATCTTTATGTTTCTACATCTCATAACTTGCAAGTATGTTCACTTATATATCACAACTAGTTAGATTCCTCACTTGTACTTATTCATGGATTCATACAAATCTAGAACCAACTCACATCGATAAGTCAATGTCTTCGCACTATGAGGTTAATATCTTCAAACTGATTTATCTTCAAAAATTTTCTAAGAATGCATATGACCTCTTCCACTTCCCTCGCATCTCTAATGCTGTCACATGTACATGTCCGTGGGAGAATCCCTTGGTTCTCATAGTCTGCATTCATTTGCAGAGTTCTTACAGCATCAGATTGAATCTCCAGAAGCCATCTCTTGCTTGACCAGCAGATTGAAGCGAAACACCATTATGAAGACTTCCATTATGAATCGAATGGCCGGTGGAAAATCTGCAAAGAAGGGTGGCAGGAAGAGCCGGGACAACACTGCTTTGGACCTGCCACCGGATATCTATGAACAATACAAGTCTGACCCAGAGGAAACCTGTGGTGAACGGAAAACTCGAGTCCAATGGATTCGAAGATATTGGGCAGAGGAATGGTTTTAGTACCATTTTTTACACCTGAGTACGCGAAGAAGAATGTTGTGAGGCCACCATGGGCCGATATTTTGTACAGGAAGCTGCACCCCAAGACGAAGGCTGAAGCCATTGCAAAGGGCTTCTATCCTTGCATGATCAGAGGACATCAGCCTGAAGATGTTGACCCATCCAGTCTCCAATGGTGTCGTGAAGATGAGTTGTTTGAGCAAAATCTTCAGTTTCCAAGGGCTTCTGTAGTGTAGAACAAGAAAGATCTGGGGATTGACTTCAACCCTAGTCCAGCAGCTCCAAGTCCAGATGGCACTTGTGCAGCTGGTCAGAACATCATTGGTCCCTTCAATAGTTTTGTTGGGATCCTCTCCCACATAGCTGCACAAAGGGCCACCGTTGAAGAAGCTGCTGGTGAAGAGGAACATGCTAAAGTTCCTGAGCCCCCAATGCCAAAGAAGAAGGCTAAGTCTTCAAAATCTTCAAGTGTGAAGCCATTGAAATCTTCACCTCCTGAATCCAGTGTGTAGTCTGAGGATCAATCTCGCATCTCCAAGAAATCAAAGAAGCCCAAGAATATTTCTGGACATGACCTCACCCCTGCTAGCATTCTGCAAAATGAAGAGAATGTTATAGATCTGTCAAGCGATGAAGATCTTGCTAATGATGCTCTAGAAATGCTCATCAAGAGCAAGCAGGAGGCCGAAATCTTCAAGGATTTGCCTCTCTTTGATCCAGATATTCTCAACAATTTCATTGATGAATGGTTTGAAGATCCTACTCTCACCATTGACGATCTGCAACTGCCCATTGACATTAGTGTCACATTTCAGGGCAGCATAGCCAAGGAACTTGCTATAGCTGAGAAAATTGTTGAGCTGAAAAACAAAATTGACTACGAGAAGGCCCAGTTCTAGAAGCATATGGCAAAGCTCAGTGTTGTCGATGTTCAAAACTTCAAGCAAATGATGATTGACCTCAAGGCTCAGTTCGAGAAGAAATGTGAGGAAGCCAAAGGCTCTCGTGAGCGCATGAAATACTATGCTCATGAGTCTGAAGATATTCCAGCTGCTGACTCCACCACAATAGAAGATATTGGTCATGATGACAATGTTTAAGATGATGAAGTCCTTCCTCAGATCCTGCCCAACCCGGTATCATCGCCTTCTCCTATGAGCAGTGAACTGATAAGCATTGGTGGTCCCACGACGCCAATAAGACAAGATGTATTCTGGGAAGAGCAACAACCCAACTCCCCGTTGCATGAAGTCATTCTTCGCACTCCACCCGCTCATGTCACCACTCTGGTGCTTGAGACCCTGCAAGCTACACAAGAAGACATGGAGAAGACCACTGCCGGCGTTGTGGGAACCAGGGTATCCAGACTTGCCTGCCTGCAGCCCATGACTTGGCTCCATCAACGGCCTGGTATGACCCATCTTCAGCACCAACAACACAAGACCCTTGCGAGGGGCCAAGCCTCGGGAGGCGGATGACGCCAAGACCTCCAGAAGGAGTGGCCTCCTTAGGCTGGCTCCTAAAGAGCAGAGATTTCCATGCGAGCCTGTCAGTGTCAAAACTGGCAGATCTCGAGTAGGGGGTCCCGAACTGTGCGTCTAAGGATCGAAGGTAACAGGAGGTAGGGGACACGATGTTTACCCAGGTTCGGGCCCTCTTAATGGAGGTAATACCCTACTTCCTGCTTGATTGACTTTGATGAGTAGAGGGGTTACAAGAGTTGATCTACCTCGAGATTGTAATGGCTAAACCCTAGATGTCTAGCATGTATGATTTTGATTGCCTCTACGGACTACGCCCTCCGGTTTATATAGGCACCGGAGGGGGCTAGGGTTGTACAAAGTCGGTTTATAGAGGAAGGAAACTATACATCCGGATGCCAAGCTTGCCATCCATGCAAAGGAGAGTCCCATCCGGACACGGGAGAAGGCCTTCTATCTCATATCTTCACGGCCCATGTCACATAGGGCGGCTCCCCGAGGACCCCCTAGTCCAGCACTCCCTCAGTAGCCCCTGAACCAGACTTCAATGACGATGCATCCGGTGCATAGATTATCTTCGGCATTGCAAGGCAGGTTCCTTCTCTGAATACTCCAAAGCAGTCCTCCGCACATGATAGTTGTATCTGGCTCTGTTTAGTAATTACAACCTTAAGCTGTAAGGGCAAAAATACTCGAAACAAAGTAAGTCACGTCCATAGGAGATTTTTCCGGTGAGGTGTTATGTCCTAGCCTTGTTAGTATTTTGAACCATTTTACAGCCCCCGCTTTGTGTTTCGAGGCACGGTCATAGGCACGTCTTGTCAAAGCAGGGATGGTGTCTGTCACATCCCTAGTTCTGGTCTGCTTTGGGCTAGCTAGTCATGTTTTGCATCATGTTTAGTTTGCACTTAATCTTGAAATGGGGATGACAAAAATGGTGCACATTTTTCTAGGTCACTCTGGATTTTTGAATTAATCCATTAAGTATTTGCATTTGGGCATTTAATTCATATATACATATTAATTGCCCAAATAATACTGATAATGGTTTAGGGCTGCTGAAAAATATTTCAATAGTGCCCACAACTTATGTCAGTATTTTTAGGAAAGGTTTAGTATTTTTAGTAATTCAAAAACAACAGCAGAAATAGAAAACTGGAATCTAAACAGGAAAAAAACAAAGAGGCAGAAGACTTACCTGGCCTACCTGCTACAGTACCTGGCCTGCTAGGCCCAGCCCACCCCGTCGCGCGTCGTCTTCCTCGTGCCTAATGGTGTTGCGCGTGGCGCGCGCACAGCCGAGCCAAGGCCACCTCCTGCTTCCTCCCCGGCCCTTCTAGCGATGCCATGGAGATGCCCTGTGGCCCCTTGCTCCTCCCCCTCACTCTCTGCTCTCTCCCTCGCCCTCTAGTCCCTTCCCCTAGCTCACCACCGAACGGAGCCGCCGTCGTCCGCTGCTACCACCGACCTCCCCACGCCCATCCGGCTATGCGACGAGCCCCGCCTCGACCCCCGCGTCCTCTGCAACAAGCCAGGCGCCACCAGGAGATCCGTGACAACGTCCCCAACCCCTTCTTCCTCCTCGGGTCGACGGAGATCCCCTTCAACGCCTGCTCGCTCTGACGCCTTCCCGAGCCAAACGAGTTAAAGGATCGAGAAGAGGTGTCTAGAGGGGGGGTCATTAGACACTAAGTACCAAAAGTTGCAGTTTTTAACTTCTTTAAGTTCAAGTGGAGTTTTGGCACAAGTTTAACAATCACAATACATAACAAGCAAGCATGCAAAGAGTATACGAGCAGCAGAAAGTAAAGCATGCAACTTGCAAGAATGTAAAGGGGTGGGATTGGAGTGTGCAAACGCAATTTGGAGACACGGAGATTTTTGAGATGTGGTTCCGATAGGTGGTACTATCGTACATCCATGTTGATGGAGACTTCAACCCACGAAGGGTAACGGTTGCGCGAGTCCACGGAGGGCTCCACCCACGGAAGGTCCATGAAGAAGCAACCTTGTCTATCCCGCCATGGCCGTCACCCACGAAGGACTTGCCTCACTAGCGGTAGATCTTCACGAAGTAGGCAATCTCCTTGCCCTTACAAACTCCTTGGTTCAACTCCACAATTTTGTCGGAGGCTCCCAAGTGACACCTAGCCAATCTAGGAGACACCACTCTCCAAGAAGTAACAAATGGTGTGTTGATGATGAACTCCTTGCTCTTGTGCTTCAAATGATAGTCTCCCCAACATTCAACTCTCTCTCACAGGATTTGGATTTGGTGGGAAGAAGATTTGAGTGGAAAGCAACTTGGGGAAGTCTAGAGATCAAGATTCATATGGTAGGAATGGAATATCTTGGCCTCAACACAAGTGTAGGTAGTTCTCTCTCAGAAATTATGCTGGAAGTGTAGGTTCATTCTGATGGCTCTCTCCACGAATGAAGAGGGGGTGGAGGGTATATATAGCCTCCACACAAAATCTAACCGTTACACACAACTTGCCAATCTCAGTGGGACCGAATTGAGGAACTCGGTCGGACCGATTCAGCAAATCTAGTGACCGTTAGGATTTTTCGGTGGGACCGACATGCAACTCGGTAGTACTGATATGGTTAGGGTTAGGGCATAACGTAATCTCGGTGAGACCGATTACACAAACTCGGTGAGACTGATTTTGGTAATAAGCTAACCAGAGAGTTGGTCAGGCAAACTCGGTGGGACCGATTCGCTAATCTCGGTTGGTCCGAAATGTTACGAAGAGGAACAGAGATTTTATATTGTAATCTCGGTAGTACTGATTACTCAAACTCGGTGAGACCGATTTTGGTAATGGACATACACAAAGAGATTACAATCCCATCTCATTGAGGCCGAGATCCCTATCGATGAGACCGATTTGCCTAGGGTTTGTGGCAGTGGCTAAGACATCTGAACTCGATGGTGCCGGATAGAAAGAATCGGTAGGGCCGAGTTTGACTTTTGGTTTAGGTCATATGTGGATGTGAGAAAGTAATTGAGGGCTTTGGAGCATATCACTAAGCACTTTGAGCAAGAACCTCGTTAAGCAACACCTCATCCCCTCTTAATAGTATTGGCTTTTCCTATAGACTCAATGTGATCTTGGATCACTAAAATAGAAAATGTAGAGTCTTGAGCTTGGAGCTTGAGCCAATCCTTTGTCCTTAGCATCTTGAAGGGGTTCCACATCCACTAGTCCATGCCACTTGATTTGTTGAACTCATCTGAAACATACTAGGTAAAAGTGTTAGTCCAACAAGAGATATGTTGACATTAATTACCAAAACCACCCAGGGAGCACTTGTTCTTTCAATCTCCCCCTTTTTGGTAATTGATGACAACATACACCAAAGCTTTAAATAAGGATATAGAGAATAACAAGTAAAGCTTTGGAAAGACATGTAACATGCATAGGCTCCCTCTACATGTATGCAATCATGTGAATATGGAATATAGGAGCATGTGAGTGCATAAACATGACAGAGTAAGCAATGTGTCACATGTATCTTGGCTATATGCATTAGAGCAAAAGATGTGAATATGGGAAATGTACCTTCATGCTCGTGAGTCCTTCTTGCAAACAGTATGTACATCAGCAAGAATTTCTCATACACATGACTGTGATGCATATACTTACCTTGTGGTCTTGAGTTGGCTTAGGATGGAATGAACCTGCGTAAACAAGGTTAGATAACACAGATACACCTGCTGGCCAGAGAAAACAAAAGAAACCACAAGAGTACGAAGACTGGGATGACATGTAGAGTGAGTACTAAGTACCACATTGGATATAGACATGTCCCCAAAGGTGAAGATATGCAATGAATTTTAAGGATTTCCTTCCCTTAGATGTCTTACTCCCCCTGAATCTAGCATGGGATACTGGGAGAAGATAGGGAACAGAAAATCAGAGCTCGAAGAAAAAAAAGAGCTAATGCAAACAAGCAAATGTGAACATGTCTTTCCCCTCTTGAAGACATGTGACTTCTCTCCTCTTGAACACCAAGCATCTAGGGTCCTTGATGATTATTCTTTCTCCCCTTGAGTATTCTCTCCCCTATAGATATGATTAAGCTTTGATGTGATCTCTCTCTCCCCCTTTGACATCAATTTCCAAGAAGGGTTCTTCTGGATTTTTGTCATGATGGGTTTGGTCCTTGAGTCACAGAACAAAGTAGTAAGTTGAATGTGATGCTGGTCGAGGACAAGATTCATTGAGTGGAGCTGGATCAAAAAGAATGCAGAAACAAGTGGCAAGCTGTCTTTCCTGTAGTGAAATCAGTGGCACCGAGTTGTATGCTTCGGTTGTACTAAAAGGATTCGGTTGGACCGAAGGCATCAAATCGGTGAGACCGAGTTCATCGCAGAGAAAACACTTGTCACCTCAGCTCACTAGTCAAGTAAGATCTCACAAGGATTTGCAAGGAATTAACTGAAGGATTTGCAATGAATTGGATGCAGGGAATGCAGAACAAATAGAAAAGAAAAGAAATCTAGATGAAGTTTTTTTGAAAGGGGAAACAAATATGCAAGAGATAAATGCAAGAGCACAGAAAAGAACACAAGATAACTTCATCTAGAATTGGTCGGCGACAAAGTCACCTATGTTAGAGTATATTGACTTATGAGTCAAGTGAGATCACTTGATCATAGGTCATACTCATCGTTTAAGCTCAAAATGGGGTTACCATTTTTCGTTTAAGCATCTTGATGTATCCACATCTTCTCGAGTTGCTTTAACTCATGACTTGGAGTAAAGCTTCTCTAAGATGGAATAACATACCTTGGGTGGTGGTGTTGATCGTGATCATGTAGTTGAACTTATGTGGGTTGCTCAAAGTTGATGTAGCTCATCAAGAGTTGTGAGCACCACTTGGAATTTGAGTTCATCTACCTACATGGGTTAGTTTTTGCAAGGAAGAGCACTTGTGTATCCAAAATGACAATCATGAAACTCAACATAGAATTTGTCAAAGGATATGTTTGAATGGTTTCGTGCTTCCTTGTCTTCAACCACCGTTGTGTAGGGACTTGGTGATGTAGAGATTACTCAAGATATGAATGAGTTGCAATCTCATAGACTTTGATTCATCCAAGTACCTACAAGGGTTAGATAACATGCAAGGTGTAAATATATCCAAGACATAATATTATCATCATAAGAGAAATATCAAGGGTTAGTCATCGACTCATTTCTTGCATGTATCCAAAAATGGAGTTCCTACTCCAAGTTTGAAGCATCAATGATGTTCAATTCACCTCTTAACCTGCAAAACACTTTCTCATCAAGTGGTTTAGTGAATATATCCGCTAATTGCTTTTCGGTGCGAACATGCTTAAGATTAATGTCCCCTTTGGCAACATGATCTTGAATGAAATGATGACAAACTTCAATATGCTTCGTTCAAGAATGTTGCACAGGATTGTGAGAAATCTTGATAGCACTTTCATTGTCACAAAGTAATGGAACATGTTTCACATATATCCCATAATCTTTAAGAGTTTGGGTCATCCAAAGTAATTGAGCACAACATGAACCAACGGCAATGTATTCCGCTTCGGTGGTGGATAAGGATACTGAGTTTTGTTTCTTGGAAGACCAAGATACAAGAGATCTACCAAGAAATTGACAAGTACCCGAAGTGGACTTTCTATCAACCTTGTCACTGGTATAGTCCGAGTCGGAGTAGCCAACAAGATCGAAAGAGGCCCTCTTTGGATACCAAATACCAAAGTTTGGTGTATGGATTAAGTATCTCACTATCCTTTTCACGGCCTTAAGATGACATACTTTAGGAGCAGCTTGATATCGTGCACACATGCACACACTTAGCATGATATCAGGACGTGAAGCACATAAAGATATAACAATGAACCAATCATAGAGCGATAAACCTTTTGATCGACCGGTTCACCATCTTTGGTCAAATCAAGATGTCCACTAGTAGGCATGGGTGTAGTCATACCTTTGCATTTTTGCATATTGAACTTCTTGAATAAGTCCTTGGTGTACTTCGTTTGAGAGACAAAGGTACCTTCCTTAGTTTGCTTGATTTGCAAACCAAGAAGGAATTTGAGTTCACTCATCATCGACATCTCAGACTTTTCCGACATTAGCTTTCCAAACTTTTCACTAAAGTGAGGGTTAGTAGAACCAAATATAATATCATCAACATAGATTTGGCATACAAATAGTTCTCCATTGACCCTTTTAATAAAAAGAGTAGAATCTATTTTTCCAATTTCAAAGCCTTTTTCAATAAGGAACTTGGTCAAGCATTTATACCATGCTCTAGGAGCTTGTTTAAGACCATAAAGAGCTTTGTGAAGTTTGTAAACATGATCAGGTTTCTTAGGATTAACAAAGCCGTGAGGTTGCTTAACATAAATTTCCTCCTCTATTTCACCATTTAGAAAAGCACTTTTAATGTCCATTTGGTACAAGGTGATATCATGGTGATTAGCATAGGCAAGTAAAATGCAAATGGACTCAAGTTTGCAACGGGGGCATATGTCTCACCATAGTCCATACCTTCGACTTGTGTGTAGCCTTGGGCGACGAGACGTGCTTTATTGCGAACTACTTGTCCATCTTCATCTTGCTTGTTGCGAAACACCCATTTGGTACCAATGATGTTGTGGTTGTTGTCGGACTTCTCAACCAATGTCCAAACTTGATTTCTCTCAAAGTTGTGTAGCTCTTCATGCATGGCATTTATCCAATCCGGATCTTCCAAAGCTTCTTCAACCTTCATAGGTTCAATGCTAGAGATGAATGAATAGTGTTCACAAAAGTTAGTTAAACGAGTTTTAGAGCGAGTGATTCTCCCGGTTTGGATATCATTGTAGATTTGCTCGACGGGATGGTATTTAGCAATTCTTGCTCGAACTCGTGAAAGCTTTTGCTTGGGTCTTGGTTGAACATCTTCTTCATCTTGTTCTTCTTCTTGGCCTTCTTCATTGTTGGCGTTGTCATTCTCTTGTCATGGTGGGGAAGGAGGTTGTCGATGTTCATCTTGGTGCACTTCCTCGTTTTCTTCATCTTGGTGTGTCCCACTTGTGGATGCTTCCGTATCAACTCTTGGTTCACCTTGTCGTGAGGTAGAAGCTTCCACTTGGACAGACGAGGTACTCTCCTTCCCCTCCGTTGGATGAATCTTGCCAATAGACAAGTCTTGGATTGCTTCCGAGGGGTCTTTCTCTCTTACATCAATTGGAAATTGCTCTACTTGCGAGCCGTTAGATTCATCAAACTTCACATCTACCGTTTCTTCAACCTTTTGGGTGAAATTGTTGTAGACACGGTATGTGTGAGAGTTTGAGCCATAACCAAGTAGGAAACCTTCATGAGACTTAGGAGCAAGAATGTAGCACTTTGGGCTGAATACTTGAAAGTATCCAACTTGGGGTTTGTTACCGGTGAGGAGCTCGTATGTCGTCTTGCCGAGTAGCTTGTGAAGATACAAGTGATTTGTTGCATGACAAGCTGTCTCAACCGCTTCCGCCCAAAAGTGATTTGGCGTCTTATACTCATCAAGCATCATTCTGGCCATTTCGATGAGCGTCCGGTTCTTCCTCTCAACAACTCCATTTTGTTGAGGTGTGTACATAGCCGAGAACTCATGTGAAATACCTTCTTCGTCAAGAAAGGTATCCACATTTGCGTTCTTGAACTCCGTTCCGTTGTCATTGTGAACCTTCTTGATCTTCACTTCAAATTGATTTTGGGCCTTCCTAGCGAAGTTTTTAAAGATCTTTTGGACCTGCGATTTATCATCTAGAAAGAACACCCACGTAAATCTTGAAAAATCATCAACTATAACTAGACCAAAAGAATTTCCACCGAGACTTTTGTAAGCGTTGGGACCAAAAAGATCCATGTGAAGTAGCTCGAGTGGCCTCCTTGTGGTCATGATGTTCTTCATAGGATGCCTCTCTCCAACCTGTTTACCTGCCTGACAAGCGCTGCAAAGTCTATCCTTATCAAATATGACATCGTTAACACCAAGGATATGATTTCCTTTAATAAGCTTGTCAAGGTTTCACATACCAACATGACCTAATCGTCTATGCCATAACCAACCTTTAGAGGATTTAGCAATAAAGCAAGTTCTGGGTTGAGCCCCTTTAGTGAAATCAACAATGTATAGATCACCTCTACGTACACCGGTAAATACCATTTTATGATTATCTCTACGAAACACTTGGCAATCTACTTCAGTAAATAGGACATTGAAACCGAAATCAGCAAGTCTAGATACTGAAATTAAGTTGTAGCCAAGAGATTCAATGGGCATGACATTTTGTATGGAGCTATCATGTGATATGGCCACCTTACCGAGGCCAACCACCTTACCCTTTGAGTTGTCACTGAAAGTGACATACTTTTGAGGACCATCATTTCCAGCAAGCTCACGAAACATATCTTTATCTCCGGTCATGTGATCGGTACACAAACTATCAAGAACCCATTCCTTTCCTCCTACCATATATCCCCGAAGATTTGCCATAAGACCAAAGTGTCTCCTTGCATCGTCAAGATCAAAGTCACTATCATCATCCTCGTCATAGTATCCATGTTCAACATCGTCATGTGGTGGATCAAATCCTAGAGAGGGTGATTCGTTAGAGTGAGTTTGACAATGATCTTCTTTATAGATTTTGATAGCTTCGGAAATAATATCACTAATAATTCCAACATCTCCTTTGGCACGCATAAGGTTTGTAAGCTGAAATAGACAATCACCAAACATAAGATCACTGGAATTCATCTTACTCAAGGCAATAGACTTATAGAGAATTTCATCAAGATTTTTCAAGGAAAAATTTGGAAAACGTTCCTCAAGAAATTTCCATATGGTGTAGGCACACTTAAGAGTAGGCAAACATCCAATCAAGTTTCTAGGCAAGCCACTAGTGATAAGTTCAACAGTTCTAAGATTGTGAATCATGTCAATTGACTCATCAAGGGTAGGATGCATAGGGTCAACATGAGGTGCACAAGGGCTAGCAATATACTTGTTCAAATGATATTCATTGAAAATCACAAGCATATCATTTTTCCACTCATTAAAGTACTCTCCATCAAGTATAGGTACTCTATGTCTAAGACTCCCAATAGTAGACTCATCCATCTTCCTCCAATGGTGTTTAAACCAAAGCAATGGAGACCAATGCTCTGATACCAATTGAAAGGATCGAGAAGAGGTGTCTAGGGGGGTGATTAGACACTAAGTACCAAAAGTTGCAGTTTTTAACTTCTTTAAGTTCAGGTGGAATTTTGGCACAAGTTTAACAATCACAATACATAACAACCAAGCATGCAAAGAGTATACGAGCAGCGGAAAGTAAAGCATGCAACTTGCAAGAATGTAAAGGGATGGGATTGGAGTGTGCAAACGCAATTTGGAGACACGGAGATTTTTGAGACGTGGTTCCGATAGGTGGTGCTATTGTACATCCACGTTGATGGAGACTTCAACCCACGAAGGGTAATGGTTGCACGAGTCCATGGAGGGCTCCACCCACGAAGGGTCCACGAAGAAGCAACCTTGTCTATCCCACCATGGCCATCGCCCACGAAGGACTTGCCTCACTAGAGGTAGATATTCAAGAAGTAGGTGATCTCCTTGCCCTTACAAACTCCTTCGTTCAACTCCACAATCTTGTCGGAGGCTCCCAAGTGACACCTAGCCAATCTAGGAGACACCACTCTCGAAGAAGTAACAAATGGTGTGTTGATGATGAACTCCTTGCTCTTGTGCTTCAAATGATAGTCTCCCCAACACTCAACTCTCTCTCACAGGATTTGGATTTGGTGGAAGGAAGATTTGAGTGGAAAGCAACTTGGGGAAGGCTAGAGATCAAGATTCATATGGTAGGAATGGAATATCTTGGCCTCAACACAAGTGTAGGTAGTTCTCTCTCAGAAAATGTATGCTGGAAGTGTAGGTTCGTTCTGATGGCTCTCTCCACGAATGAAGAGGGGGTGGAGGGGTATATATAGCCTCCACACAAAATCTAACCGTTACACACCACTTGCCAATCTCGGTGGGACCGAATTGAGAAACTTGGTCAGACCGATTCAACAAATCTAGTGACCGTTAGGATTTTTCGGTGGGACCGACATGCAACTCGGTAGGACCGATATGGTTAGGATTAGGGCATATTGTAATCTCGGTAAGACCGATTACACAAACTCGGTGAGACCGATTTTGGTAATAAGCTAACCAGATAGTTGGTCAGGCAAACTTGGTGGGACCGATTCGCTAATCTCGGTTGGACCGAAATGTTACGAAGAGGAGCAGAGAGTTTGCATTGTAATCTTGGTAGTACCGATTACTCAAACTCGGTGAGACCAATTTTGGTAATGGACATACACAGTGAGATTACAATCCCATCTCGGTGAGACCGAGATCCCTATCGGTGAGACCGATTTTCCTAGGGTTTGTGGCAATGGCTAAGACATCTAAACTCGGTGGCGCCGGATAGAAAGAATCGGTAGGGCCGAGTTTGACTTTTGGTTTAGGTCATATGTGGATGTGGGAAAGTAGTTGACGGCTTCGAAGCATATCACTAAGCACTTTGAGCAAGAACCTCATTAAGCAACACCTCATCCCCTCTTAATAGTATTGGCTTTTCCTATAGACTCAATGTGATCTTGGATCACTAAAATAGAAAATGTAGAGTCTTGAGCTTGGAGCTTGAGCCAATCCTTTGTACTTAGCATGTTGAAGGGGTTCCACATCCACTAGTCCATGCCACTTCATTTGTTGAACTCATCTGAAACATACTAGGTAAAAGTGTTAGTCCAACAAGAGATATGTTGACATTAATTACCAAAACCACCCAGGGAGCACTTGTGCTTTCAACGAGCCGCCCATACAACTCCCTGTAAGCCCCACCGTCATCCCCCCACTCCCCATCATCGATTTCTCGTTGCAACGCCGATGACCACGAGTCCCGTATGCCGCCGCCGGACGAGCTCGTCGCCGACGAGGCTCTAGTGACCAAATGGTCCCGTGGGTGCCTTCGTTGGGCTCGTGAGCTCTCGTAGACCCCATAGATGCAAAAGGCTGGTCCTCCTGCATGCTGTGTCGTCGATTCCATTGACATCGAGCTCCGGCCACCGCCCAACTCATCGTTGCCGCCACTACAACCCGCCTCGCGACCTGCTACCGCCTCCACTGGATGCGCAGGAGCACGGGCTCCCTCCTGGTGCCCTCAGTGCACCCAGCCGCTACCCCTAGCGCCACACCGGCGAGCCTCCGCCACGAGATGTGGTCGCGGCGCTTAGTCCGGCAACGCTAACTTGGCATGATTAGATTAGGTGCTAATCACCCAGTTAATCAACCCCTACTCGATGACATGTGGGACCCGCACTGTTAGTTACACAACTAAAGTTAAATAACCCCTGTTAACCCCCTGTGTCAATGACAAGTGGAGCCCACCAGTCAGATTTGATTTTGGTCAATGATGACATCACAGTGACATAGTGCTGACGCAGTTAACTATTTTCTGGATTAAAGATAATCCAGGAAATTCCAGAAAATGTTTTAAAGTTCTAAAAATCATATAAATTTAACCGTAACTCCAAATGAAATAATTTATATATGAAAAATGATCAAAAAATACAATCTATCCATATGTACAATTTTCATGCATGTTAGAACAACTTTTAACTGCTTTTTAGGCCAAATCATATAAATGACATTTAAACTTTCACATATGGAGTTTGAATTTCAATCTTTGATTTAAACCAACTTCATTTAACCTGTTGCTAGTTCCATTAGCTCAAATCACAGCACATTGCCATGTCATGATCATGCATCATATTGTGCATTGCATTGATTGGGTTCTTCCTTGTTTGCCGGTGTTTGTCCCCTCTCAGTAGATGACGTACCGACGATGATTCGATGACACTGATGAAGGGCTATACTATCTTCAGAAGTGCCAGGCAAGCAAAACCCCCTTGTTCATTCCGATACAATCCCACTCTCTTGCTCCTGCTCTCTTTTACTGCATTAGGACAACAACGATTTAACTGTTACATGATGCGGTAGTTGAACCCCTTTCCTCTGCATGACCTGTCATTGCCACAGTAAATAGATGAAACCCACTAGCATGAGTAGGAGTTGTTTGAGCCCTGATGTGCCTACTCATTCATGCTTGTTAGTCATGCCTGCTATTGCTTAGAGTTGTGTCAGGTCTGATTCATCGGGGATGAATTGGAGGTGTGTGAACATGTCCCACTGTGTGTGAGCTAAGTGTGTGAACACGATTTGGTAAAGGTAGCGGTGAGAGGCCATGTAGGAGTGCATGGTGGGTTATCTCATTGAAGCTGTCCTCAGGAACTGAGTTCTGTGTTTGTGATCCATGAACAATTACTACCACACATTGGGTTCCGGTAACTCGACCCCTCTCGACTTATTAATTAGCCTGATCTCTGTCCAGGAGTTGCAACTTGTTTCTGGTGTTTGTAGGTAGTTCTTGTAGTCTACCAAGTGGCACCCGGTACAGGTGGGCTTGGGACAGACTAGGTGAAGTGGCACGGTGTACCAAGTGGCACCCGGATGGTGGGCTTGGGAACCCTGCTCACATCGTTTGGGGCCGTAAGCAACACCCCGGTCGGATCTCCTTGCGGATGGAACCCAAGTAGGCGATAAACCTGGACTAGAGACTTGTGTGGTTAGTCAGGTCGTGGCCGACACCCTCGCCAGGCTTGCGCTTGAAGGTTGCCAAGATACATGACGTGTACATGGTGATAAGTGGCGAGAGCGTGTGTGAAGAAGTACACCCCTGCAGGGTTAACATCATCTATTCGAATAGCCGTATCCGCGGTAAAGGACTTCTGGGTTGCCTGTAAAGTTCATAGACAAGTGAAAGTGGATACTCTAAAATGCGCAACATAAGTGTGAGTGCTATGGATGGCGTTCTCTTAGGGAGACGGGAGCGGATCCATAGTGGTGTATTGATATGGTGAATATGTGGACTCCTGTGCGCCACCTCAAAAGACTTACTTGCAGTCGTAGTTCAGGATAGCCACTGAGTCAAAGCTGGCTTGCTGCAGTCAAACTCCACCCCCCCTTTGTTGATACTGATGCATATGTGTACATAGTTCTGATGTAAGTCTTGCTGGGTACATTTGTACTCATGTTTGCTTAATTTATGTTTTTGCAGAGAGACTTCAGTCTTGCTAGTAGTTCCACGTGGACTTCGACGTTTAGCTTGCTACCTCAGCTACGATCTTGTGTCCTTGGTAGGATCTGGAAGATAGTCAGGCTTCTCAGCCTTTTTCATTTGTAGATGTATGTACTCAGACATGTTAAGCTTCCGTTTGTGCTTTGACTTGTATGCTCCGAATGTTGGGTCATGAGACCCATGTTTGTAGTATCTCGCTCCTCGGAGCCTATTGAATAAAATACTTGAGTTGTAGAGTCATGTTGTGATGCCATGTTGTATTTGCACATATCGAGCATATTGTGTGTATGTTATTAAAATGCTTGGTATGTGTGAGATCTGACTATCTAGTTGTTTATCCTTGGTGGCCTCTCTTACCGGGAAATGTCTCCTAGTGCTTACACTGAGCCATGGTAGCTTGCTACTGCTCCGGAACACTTAGGCTGGCCGGCATGTGTCCTTCTTTGTTCCTGTGTCTGTCCCTTCGGGGAAATGTCACGCGGTGTCTACCAGAGTCCTATTAGCCTCCTACAGGCCGGATTACCGGAGTCCTACTAGCCCAGCTGCTACAGCCCGGATTCACTCGCTGATGACCGACACATTCGTTGCTGGGTCATGTATGCCTGTCCCTGTAAGTTAGCGCCACTTTGGTATCACGACTAGCCATGTTAGCTCGGTTTCTTTGTCATATGGATGCTAGCGACACTATCATATACGTGAGCCAAAAGGCGCAAACGGTCCCGAGCCTGCTAAGGCGACACCCGTGGGAATACCGTGCGTGAGGCCGCAAAGTGATATGAGGTGTTACATGCTAGATTGGTGTGGCATAGGATCGGGGTCCTGACAGCTTTGGTATCAGAGCTTGACTGCCTGTAGGATTACCAAGCCAAACTGGTCGAAGTTGAGACTAGAAATTCTTTAGTTATATAAGGGAATTGATTGTGGATGGGAATGTAATGCTCTTTTTACTCCTTTACCTTATGCCCTTCTGATCTGAGTCATACTATCTTTCCTACGGGGTGAAGAACTAGGCTTTCTCTTCATTCTATCAGGATCATGTGTTACTAATCCGTAGCCTTATAGGATTGATGGATTCAAGCCTCAGTTCAGTCTCTACCACTTCCGTATGTTAACTATTGATCTCGAAACCTTGATATTGTGATGTTGAGTGGCTATGCCACTATTTTCCAGGATGTCTCAAATCTTTTTGACCATTTACTGTCGTCATGCTGTCCGAGTCATCCCAGGTTTCTAAACAATCTGATGCATTCGCAAACTCCTTCTGACCGCTTCGAAGTTCCTTTGGTCCAGTTTCACCACACTAGCTAGTGTTTTGAGGTACTTCATTGCCTCGGTATATAGGTTGGAGCTATTATTATGACCCTAGGTGTTTAGAGTATCACCTAGTAATCTAGCCATCCTTTGTGGTCCCAGTGTGATGATTCTGGCCATCATTCTCGAAAGCATCCAATGATGCCACTTAGTAGTAGGTATTCTACTCCTGGGTTTTGAACCCGAGATTCACCCTACTTACCTCATATTGATAGTGTTCGCTAGTTCCTTTAGGATATTAGTAACCTTTGTGTTAGTCCTCGAGGTTCGTGGTATATCGTTCTTCCAAATACCATGAACTACTTATGGCGGAAGTTCCTCATTGAACCGAGAGATCACAACAAGAGTGCCCTCGATGAGTTCCACATTCTATATTGTGATTCTGCCAATACATCCTATCTGCATGGGTTATCCGAAAGAAACATGTTGAACTTGGTTTGACATACTAATCTATGCATCCACAACTCAGAAAATTTTATGTTCCTTTGAGTTGTCCCTCTTTAGTTGTATTCTGACCCTCGTCTATCAATTGATAGTAAGGAGTAGCTGTGAAATCGTGTTTATCGATGCATATTATTCTTGTGGTTTGTCAAGCCATTCTATTCTGGAATGACTAGGAGAAACAAACTCCAGTACCTCATCCATATCTAGGATTGGGTCAAAGCAGTTGTATTCCATAGATCAAAATGCCAATCCAGCTTCTGGTCTGTTCTACCTTGAAGTATTACCTTCTTTATGTCAGGATTGTCATGAGAATTGCACCACCTCTTATGAATTCTTGACGCAGTGATACTTCTCGCCATCATTATTCATTTCTCGGTTCCCGTGTTGTTGCAACCAGAATGCCGACAGGTTAACTATGATGTGTGAAATCAATACTCCTAGCAACCATGTTGCTTGGTAGTTAAATGAACAATAACCTCATTCTTAGCGTGTTGATTATTGAATCACCATTCTAAGATTGATCATGCTACCTAGTCCATTTTCCTAGTGCACTCTTAGATCGATGAGTTAGGATTATTTAAAATCCTCGCTTTTTTTATCATATCATCTTGCCCTGAAAAGCAGGATTGTTCTCGAGCTGAGAACATATCAGTGGTTTGTGATATTCCGGATATCTTCCTGGAAGTATCACCAGGGGTTGTCACCTGACTTCTATGTTGAGTTCATGATCAAGTTGGTTCCTTGTAAACCACCCCTTCTCCAAGAGTCTGTGTTGGATACCCCTGAGCTAGTTCGTTAAGCTAAACAACAACTTGGAGAGTTGGAAGATAAAAGCTTTGCCAAGTTTAGTTCATTCCAAAGGGGTATCTTTGCATTTGTGTGCGGTGAAGAAAGATGATATATTCGTCGATTGATCCTCGTGGTCAGTTGTTGGATCTATTGTCTTGTCAAAACTTTGATTTGCATGGGCTATCCTCAAATCAAATCAGAACCAACGATGCTCGTAATGTTGTCTTACTCCTGGTTTTTCCCCGAGCATACACCATTACATCTTTTGGTCTGACCAATGCTATCCCCTTGTTCACATAATTATGGAATTCCATCTTCATGGGAACCTGGATGAATTATT
The DNA here is from genome assembly GCF_002162155.2 of Triticum dicoccoides. Classification (NCBI taxonomy): domain Eukaryota; kingdom Viridiplantae; phylum Streptophyta; class Magnoliopsida; order Poales; family Poaceae; genus Triticum; species Triticum dicoccoides. The sequence continues at coordinate 279,037,590 of NC_041385.1, forward strand.
GTTGAGCCCATCAACAACATCCTTATCTCCTCCATGATTTTGTTGGACATTAAGCTAGCATTGGAAACTTTTATAAGCATTATAATCATGTCCTGTGCATGAAGCATATGCCCGGATGAAAGAAGTGATTTCCTATAATTCATGTGCATGTGATGCAAGTTCCTGCCGTGGGTTCGAGAAAGTCAATGTTGCTTCCTCTTGAATCATCCTAAATCGATCATACATACGTGCGAAGTACTCTGTGATTTGGAGACTTGCAACATTCATTCTATATGTGTCCCTAGCACACCAAGCCACTATTTGATATGTTCAAGGATAAGAAGTTCGTCGATAAGTGCACAAGGACTTCGATGTCCTCGATGGTGGTTCCCCACCTGAACGCGGTAGTGCTTTATTATAAGACTACTATGTGGTCATGCTTGTCTCGGACAGTGTGTTCACATGTACGTAGCAGAACCAGCTCATGTTTTGGAGCTTACTATTGTAGTTCATTTCCCGAGAATCTTGCAATGCCATCTCGTTGATTTGTGTTGCAAGCTTTCATTTTTTTTATTCTAGACTTGATGAGTCTGGAATATTCTGACACGGACTCTCGCTTCCATGTCCAAACCTCACCCTTAAACGAGACCCTGGACATAATGCGATCTCTCGCCATTGCAGAAGAATCGCTGCCTTACTACGCCTAGCCCACACTAGGGACTGAGAGCGGGGAATTTTATGTCCCACCCACCACCCACTTCATAGCCACTGTCGAGCACTTAACCGGCATGCTCGATTACGCTTCCCAAGACATCAACAGCATGGACGACGATGCCGAAGAAGAGCAAAGTCAGAACCCGCCGTTTCCCGGACGCTGGACAACCACTTCCACTTCTGACGTGTACATGGTAGATACACCCAAAGAGGATGACGGCGATGGTGGGAAGGATCCAGTCGAGGACAAGCCTCCCGTAGCACCACCAAAGCGTCGACGTCGCAACGCCACTCAAAATCGCATCACGAAAAAGACAGCAATACCGGCACCGGAGACAACAATACTCCGGATAACACCGAAGACCAAGAAAACCCTATCTAACCAACATCCGAGCATGATGATTGGGAGGATGGGCAAGTCAACCCCGAGCATTACCGGAGTCCTGCTAGCCCAGCTGCTACAACTCGGATTCACTCGCTAATGACCGACATGTTCGTTGCTGCGTCATGTATGCCTGTCCGTGTAAGTTAGCGCCACTTTTGGTTCACGACTAGCCATGTCAGCCCGGGTTCTTTATCATATGGATGCTACCGACACTATCATATATGTGAGCCAAAAGGCGCAAACGGTCTCGGGCCTGGTAAGGCGACATCAGTGGGAATATCGTGCGTGAGGCTGCAAAGTGATATGAGGTGTTACATGCTAGATCGGTGTGGCATAGGATCGGGGCCTGACAGTGTCACCTTATCACGGGATTCTCATCAATAGGGGTTTGGGTAATCCAATCGTGTCGTTCACACGTCCCCTTGGGAATAAGCGAGATTTAAGGCTTATGAGGGGATGCTTGATATCCACTACCTTCATAAGAAGATAAGGATCTGTCTTTTTACCCCACGCCTTCTTCCTCCTCATCCTACCTGCCATTCGAGCTCCAGCGCCAAAGTCCAATCTTTTACCTTGCCATCAAACACCCTAGCCATGTCCGGATCTGGAGCGCAAGGCAAGTGGATGGCTTCCTCTTTTATAGAGGAGAAAATCAAGGAGCTCCGGGAAGATGGGTACTTGGCCGCAGCCAAAAGCAGATCATCCCCACCCTGGAGCCTAACGAGAGAGTAGTGTCCATCCGCCATTTCCTCCAAGGACTAGGGTTTCCCCTCCATCCTTTCGTCTGCAGTCTCATGTTTTACTACAGGCTAGATTTCCAGGATCTAGCCCCAATTCCTTCCTCACCATTTTGCCATTTATCGTCGTGTGCGAGGCATTCCTCCACATTCCTCCCCACTTCGGCCTATGGCTCAAGGTCTTCAATGTGAAGCCGAAGGTGGTTGAAGGTCAACACGTGGAGTGCGACGGCGCCATGGTGAGCAAACATCCCAACTTCACCTGGCCAAAGGGGACCTTTGTGGAGATTGTCAAGGGATGGCAGCATTGGTGGTTCTATATCACGGAACCCCGTGATACTACATGGGCCACCGCTCCCGAGTTCAAGTTCTGGCCTCCCATGTGGCTTACCTCATGGCTCAACAAGGGCCTAGATTGGGTGTCGCCCGATGAGGTAACGACACTTCAGAGTCGCATTAAGGGTATGATAAACAAGAACATCAGTCTTGCCAGTGTGATCCAGGTGATGCTCTTTCGCCGGATTCTCCCCTGCTAGCATCGGACTCAGTTCATGTGGAGTTCGACCCGGTCGGTCCTCGGAACCTACAACGGTTTTTCGGCATGATGCATGAAGACATATGGAAGCTGCTTTTCAAGGCTCAGAAGTCGTGGCCGAAAATGACCGAAGACCGCGGCCTCGACTGCACTCATCTGGCCCCTCTTGTAAGTTTTATAATAACTTTAATTTGTAAATTCAAGGAGTATATTGAACTTTCCATTACCCCCATAGGGCTGGAGAAACAAGGTGGAGCAGATCCAGTGTTCGACTCCGCTACCCGAAGACCCAGCCATCCCTTTGTTGACGAAGATGCTGGTTCCAGCGCCGTATCACGCGCCGGAGAAGAAGGCCAAGGAGGCCAGAGGTGGCCTCCGCTGTAAAGGTGCTTCGTACATTGCGTCCGAAGACACCGAGACTCTCTCCTCTCATTATGAAGATGAGGAGCAGGAAGAGAACAATTCTCCCCTTAAGGGGGAAAGAAGAAAATGCCGGCTTCCATGGACCTGGAGGCGGAGGCGTCCAAGAAGGGAAAACTCTCCCTTTCAGATGATTCCAAGCCGGATGCCGACGCCACCGCCGAGTGGCATTTCAAGCCGAAGCCCCTGGTCGGATCGTAAGTATCCGAAGACACCGTACACATATCCGAATTTATTCCTTGTGATTTTAACATATTGAATTGCATGTTGTAGTCCGGCTCGCGATCTCCCCCAACGATCATCGTCATCTGGGAACTTGCTAGGGCCGAACGCGATGGAGAGCGAGTCGCCTCTGCAGGTCTCTCCACCCACTGCTATGGACAAAACCAAAGTGTTGTCCCGAAGAAACTCTCCAGGTCACGGGGAGGTGCAGGAGGCCGTGAAGGTGGCAACAGAGGGTAATACCTCTGTTGCCGAAAAGAGGGGGAAATTGACCCCCATGGAGACCGGCGACGGGGGCCAAGCTCAATTCGGCCCCCAACCGAATATTATTCCGGAGATCCATACGGCTCCGGAATCAGGCGAGCAGCCTCCTTCAAGAGAAGGGGGCGCATCATCTCCACCGGCGTCCTCTATCAATCCGGAGGTGCCGGGCACTCTGGTGGAAGTGCTTTAGAGTGCTTCCATTATGGAGGAATATCGTACCCTTAAGGGTACGGTGTTTGAAAAGGTTTGATCTGCTAAAATCGGATTGAACGAACCTATACCAGCCTTTTAATAGCCTTTGAGGAATGTGATGTAATACATATTTTTTTGGCTACTTGCATATGTAAAAGGAATGGGATCGAATAATTCTTCGCATGAGTTGACATATATGTCTATTTTGATAAACAGGCTTCGACGCACGCGGCAATCTCCCACGCCGCCAAAGTGTCCGAACTAAAGCGGAAGCTGGAGGAAAAGCAAGGTATGCGATACCGAAGCATATCTGAAATGATATGAGTTCCGATCTGTTATCCAAATGAGCTTTATGATTACGCTCGTAGTTGACGCGTCTGAGGTCGAGGCCCTCAAGAGCATGCTGGCCGAGGCCAAGAAGGAGGCCGACGAGGAGCGAGCCGCCCGCCGGAAACATGAAGCGAGGTTGGATGAAGTACAACAAGAGCTCACAGATGCTATAAGCAAATGTGAGTCCTTGGAGCACAAGGTGTCGGATCGAGACTCAAACTTGCTACAGCGCTCCAACGTGCGAAGGAGGCTCGGGTTGAAGCCCAAGGTGCCTGTCGGGAGATCCGAGAGGCCAAACAGATTGCGGTGGGTAAGGCCTTTAATATGCAAAGAAAATTTGTGAGGAGACAGTACACCTTACTAACACGCATTTGCAGTTCTTTAGGAGCGTTTGCGGATCTACCCCGAAGTATTGCTGATGGTGCAGATTGTTTCTGAGATGAAGAGGCGAGCTCAACAAAGAAGCTGTTCTGGTCGCAGTACCTTGCGCCAGAGCATCCTGTGCCCCTCAGTGATCAGCTGAAACAGTTGACCGAGCTACATAGGGTGGCCGAACTGGCCATGAAGGATGTTATAGTCCATCTTTGGCCAGCCGAACCCATACCCAATAGCTACTTTGGGCTTTGTGAAGCGGATTGTCGATGCCTGCCCACGGCTTGATGCTATAAAGCGGACAATCTATATCGAAGGTGCCCGGATTGCCTTCGCCCGTGTCAAGGTGAACTGGGCGAAGATGAATGCCACCAATCTTGAAACTGAGAGACTGCCCGCAGGCAAGGAGCACCGTACACCGAAGCGTTATTTCAATGATGTCCTTGAAGGATCCCGCATTGTAGAGGGCCAGTGTTCGAAGGACGTCATTTTTGAATGAATGTATCTGTGCTGCCCAAACTTTGTATTTATGAAAACAAGTCATTTATATAATATTTTTCTTATTTCGTCTGAAATGTTTTTCCCTCTGTAGCGGCCGTTTATTGAATCTGAGAGTTGGCCTGTCGTCGACTTCAGCCCCTCATGTAGATAGTACGGGGGTGTTCGGAATAGCACAATAATACACTTAACCCAACGACTTGGTCCTTGAAGGACGTGTTAGTGCGGTGAACCAGGCAATCAGACTATGCAGCTTTATTACTCTCACTTAACCATATGAGTTTGACAATAATATTGTAGGTGCAGCCCCTAGTATTGTTCGATGGTCCGAACATGGGTGTTGTAGACGCCCGTCCCGGTGAAGACCAGACCGCCACATAACGCGGAAAAAATTGCAAGAGATTTTTAATTAGTCGCGAATAGCTGACTAGCTCTCGCCGCATCATGACAGTCAGTTTTTGGCTTTCTCTACTGAGGTGTATTTCCGGATGAGCCAGAAACACAATCACAGTAGTTCTCCCTTTACTACCTTAGCCGAACAAGCGGAACATAAGGTAGTAACCATAGGAGCCGTGCAACCCAACTATTGACCAAAGACATGATTCAAAGCCGATGCATATAATGCTATATTTGGGCTGCCGAATTGTACTATAAAAAGTGTTCGGACTTATTGTATTTTGAAGAAGTGTATGCAGCTGAATGGAGCCCCTAGAGATTTAAGTCGTGCCGAGGTGTACATGACAATCGGACTAAAGAAAAAGTGGGAATACAGATTAAGAAAGAAGCACGTACCAAATAGGTTGGGCGAAAAACTGTTTCCATTATAGTCTGATTGATATGTCAATACCCATTTGTATAGATAATGCTATAAGCATCGAGGCTATTTTACATGTCGAGCACAAGGGAAAGTTGTGTACATGTACTAAAAAAGAGGAAGAGGTGATCTTTGAAGATCCTTTAGATACTCTGCCATACATTTGTGCTGCTTTTCGCCTTCGTGTGTGATCCTTTGAGAGGATCACTGAGCAGGTTTTCATAAGGGGCCGGGAAAGGGGTCCTTTGTCCCATAAAAAGGTGATGTGGGTTATAGGGAACCTGAAAAATGACGAATGTAAGAAAAAGGTAGATATGAGGGTCCAGGTACGGTTGAGCCGTGTTGTGGACTTTATCCTTAATATGCCTCCATCGTTGCCCATGGTATCATTAGTGCGTAGTTATGTGCACGCGGTACATACGCCGCAGTTCGGTTGGGGCTAAGACAGAGGCCGGATTGCTAATCGAGCTCCTGACGAGTTGTACTGTCATTCTGCAGGGTAGTCCAGACTCGTTTGACAATGTCCGGGGTCTTCACTGCCGATGTGGAGTTTGGCTTGATAAGGCCGACCTGCACTTCCATTGCGAGGGCCGCGGTGTGTTCCTCAGTACAGAGGGAGCAATTCATGTTTCCATGGACTGTTATAACACCGTGTGGTCCTGCCATCTTGAGTTTTACATAAGCATAGTGCGGGACCGCATTAAAGCGGGCAAATGCAGTTCGTTCGAGCAGTGCGTGATTGCCACTACGGAAAGGGACGATGTCGAAGATCAAGTCTTCGCTTTGGAAGTTGTCAAGCGAACTGAAGACGACCTCTAATGTGATTGAGCCCGTGTAGCAGGCCTCTACACCAGGTATTAGTCCTTTGAAGGTTGTTTTGGTGGGCTTGATTCTTGACGAGTCAATACCCATTTTCTAGACTGTGTCCTGATAGAGCAAGTTAAGACTGCTGCCGCCATCCATGAGGACTCTCGTGAGGTGGAATCTATCGATAATTGTGTCAAGGACCAATGCGACTGAACCTCCATGAAGGATACTGGTCGGATGGTCTCTGCGATCGAAAGTGATCGGGCATGCTGACCATGGGTTGAATTTCGGGGAGACTAGCTCTATCGCATAGACGTCCCTTAACGCGCGCTTGCACTCCCTCTTGGGGATGTGAGTAACTTATATCATGTTCACTGTTTTGACCTTGGGGGGGAATTTCTTCTGTCCCCCTGTGTTCATGGGTGAGGCTCCTCTTTGTCATCCTTGCTGGGCAACCCTTTCCCCGTGTGCTCGGTATTTAACTTACCAGCATGTTTAAAGACCCAATAACTTCTGTTGGTATGGTTGGCAGGCTTGTCAGGGGTGCCATGAATCTAGCAAGGTCGATCGAGTATTCGGTCTAGGCTAGATGAACCGTCTTTGTTTCTTTTGAATGGCTTCTTCTGCTGACCGGATTTGGAGCCACTAAATCCGATGTTGACCGATGTTTCTTCGGCATTGTCAGTGTTGCTCTGACTCTTGTTTTTGTTGGGTTGGGGCCTACAGTTGCTGTTTCTGGCTTCAGAAGTGCCAGGGTTGTTGGTACTATTGCTGCTACGGGCTAGCCAGCTATCTTCGCCTGCGCAAAAGGAGGTCATGAGTGATGTGAGGGCTGCCATAGACTTCCATTTTTCTTGGCCGAGGTGTCGGGCGATCCATTCATCGGGAATGCTGTGTTTAAAGGCTACTAGAACCTCGGCATCCGGACAATCAACAATTTGGGTCTTCTTGATTAGGAACCTGGTCCAGAGTTTTCTGCCTGATTCTCCAGGCTGCTGGACTATGTGACTGAGGTCATCGGCGTCCTGGGGCCGGATATAAGTGCCTTGGAAGTTGTCTCTAAAGGCGTCCTCCAAGTATTCCTAGCTTCCAATAGAGTTTTCTGGAAGGCTGTTTAACTAGTGCCGAGTTGGTCCCTTGAGTTTTAGGGGGAAATATTTGATGGCGTGGAAGTCATCACCACGAGCCATGTGAATGTGGAGAAGAAAGTATTGAATCCATACTGCAGGATCTGTTGTGCCATTGTATGATTCAACATTCATAGGTTTAAACCCTTCTGGGAACTGGTGCTCCATTACCTCATTGGTGAAGCATAGGGGGTGTGTGGCGCCTCTGTATCGGGCAACGTCACGACACAGTTCAGATGGAGTCCGTATGCGGTTTTCGGCCTGGGTGAAGTTGTGCTTGTCGCGCCAGGCCTAATGGCCATCTTCTCACGCTGGGGCACGCCCCCTTGATCCATAGATTGATCTGGTCTGACCGGCTCTATTAGACAGGTCCTGTCGTAGGTCATAAGTGTATCCTGCAGCTACTGTCTCTCTGCCTTTTTGGCGGGGTGGTGCAGGCTGGTGTTCGACATTAGTTGTCGGTCTGTCCCGGCCACGTGCTGGTCGGTTGGGTCCGTCGGCAGCGTTACACATTGGCGGTATAGGCTCTGGGGTCTCATCATCAAATTGGGGTAGCAGCTTGCGCTTCGGGTAACTCTTAGTTGGGCGTTCGAGGCCATATTCCTTGGGTGCCAAGACATTAGTCCATTTTTCATAGAGAAGATCCTGATCAATTTGAAGCTGCTGCTGCTTATTTTTCAGGCTTCTTGCAGTGGTTATTAGCCGGCTCTTAAAGCAATCTTATTCGAGGGGTTCCTCTGGCATGATGAAATCTTCATCGCCGAGGCTCTCGTCCTCTTTGGAGATCGGTAAGTAGTTACTATCCTTCGAGCCCTCGTTCCCGATAGGATCGTTGGGGTTGACTTGCCCATCCTCCCAATCATCATGCTCGGATGTTGGTTAGATAGGGTTTTCTTGGTCTTCGGTGTTATCCGGAGTATTGTTGTCTCCGGTGCCGGTATTGCTGTCTTTTTCGCGGTGCGATTTTGAGTGGCGTTGCGATCTCGATGCTTTGGTGGTGCTACGGGAGGCTTGTCCTCAACTGGTTCCTTCCCACCATCACCGTCATCCTCTTTGGGTGTATCTACCATGTACACGTCAGAAGTGGAAGTGGTTGTCCAGCGTCCGGGAAACGGCGGGTTCTGACTTTGCTCTTCTTCGGCATCATCGTCCATGCTATTGATGTCTTGGGAAGCGTAATCAAGCATGCCGGTTAAGTGCTCGACAGTGGCTATGAAGTGGGTGGTGGGTGGGACATAAAATTCCCCGCTCTCAGTCCGTAGTGTGGGCTAGGCGTAGTAAGGCAGCGATTCTTCTGCAATGGCGAGAGATCGCATTATGTCGAAGCTCATATGACGCGGATCTCGAGAGTTCGGAGTTAGTGTCTAGAGGTGAGTCCGGCTCCATGAGGATAGAGGGGGCCTGGCATGACGCCAGGCCTGCCGGTGATGCAATCCCCTCCGGTTCTCCGATGCCAGGCTCTATAGCTGCAGAGAGTCCGGCGGGCTTTAAACTCCCATCTTCAGACCTGGTGGTGCACTCCGGAACTAAGGCCAGAGAGGTGATTGGGGCCGCGAACCCTTGGAAGATCAAGTCTCCTCGGATGTGAGCGACATAGTTCAGATTTCCAAGACTGATCTGATGACCAGGGGTGTAGCTATCGATCTGCTCCAGATGGCCAATTGAGTTGGCATGCAGTGCGAAGCCACCGAATACAAAATTTGGCCTGGGAGAAAAGTCTCCCTCAAGGCGTTATTGTTGTAGATAATTGATGGAGCCATCGAGCCTTCTAGAGATGACACATTGGAACTCAATGAAAGCACCAATGTCGGAGTCAAAACCGGCAAATCTCGGATAGGGGGTCTCGAACTGTGCATCTAAGGATCAAAGGTAATAGGAGGAAGGGGACACAATGTTTACCCAGGTTTGGGACCTCTTAATGGAGGTAATACGCTACTTCCTGCTTGATTGACTTTGATGAGTATAGGGGTTACAAGAGTTGATCTACCTCGAGAACGTACTGGCTAAACCCTAGATGTCTAGCATGTATGATTGTGATTGCCTCTACGGACTACGCCCTCCGGTTTATATAGGCACCGGATGGGATTAGGATTATACAAAGTCGGTTTACAGAGGAAGGAAACTATACATCCGGATGCCAAGCTTGCCATCCACGCAAAGGAGAGTCCCATTCGGACACGGGAGAAGGCCTTCTATCTCGTATCTTCACGGCCCATCAGTCCGGCCCATGTCACATAGGCCGGCTCACCGAGGACCCCACAGTCCAGGACTCCCTCAGAGCCCTCACCACGTGAGGTTCGGATGATGCAAGCCATGATGACCAAGGCCAAGTAGGCGCCGACGGGCACAGTACAATAGGTTTCCCCTTTGGTGCTAAAGAGGCAAGCACAGGCGCTGAGTCCTTTAGAATCAACCAAAGGTTTCCATTTCCATGCTACAAGACCAAGACTGCTAGGACGGCAAGACGGAGGTCACCGCCAAGCCCACCACGACGTCAGTACCAGAAGCTTTGCAGGCGCACACCACCTTTTGTCAGGATAAGGTGTACTAGTTGTCTCCCTTTGAATTTGGCCATTGTGGGATCCCTTCCCGCCTTCACTTTGGGAGAAGAGGACCAAGGCCACTATAAGTATAGCCTAGCCACCACCAGATGAGGGACAGAGCATTCAGACCATCCACACCCTCACACACACAAGAACACACTTCCTGAGGTTGTTCTTCCACTATACTAGTTCATCCTCAACCCACCTCGAGGCAAATCCACCACGAAGCAGGAGTAGGGTATTACACTGCGAGGTGGCCCGAACCTGGCTAAACTGCCTTGTCCCATTTCCTCCCAGTTCATCGAGCTAGGCCGTGAGATTGACAAGTTGGCGGACTGGGGAGGTTGAGTTCTTCGCACGCACCCTAGAGTTTGAATCTATATCAGGTCTGCGGAGCCCTGAATTCGACAACCACTCCTTCACCACAGGCATCACCCTCTTTCTGAATGCTTCACAGAGGCCCTAGGCCCATATTCTCCATGTCCAACATTCCTAAAGAGGATGCGCAAGCCACAAGCTGTCGAATTTCGGGTTCTGGCAGACCCTTGAGGTTCGAACACTGGGGTGCGCACGAAGATCTTTCCCCTACCAGCTCACGTCCCGAAGTCTCACAAGGATCTAAGCAAGAAAGATGAACACACAAGGGACACGAGATTTATACTGGTTCAGGCCACCATTGTGGTGTAATACCCTACGCCAGTGTGTGGTGTGGTGGATTGCCTCAGGGGCTGATGATGAACAATATAAAGGGGAGAACAACCTCGGGAGGGGTTGTTCTTGAGCTGGTGCGACGAACTGCTTGGGTGAGTTCGGTCGCTTCTCTCTCTCTCTAGCTGATCTGTTCTCTAGATGTCTCTAGATCTCTCTAGATGATCCATCGATGCCTCTACCCTATGGGTGGCTAGTCCTATTTATAGAGCGAGGCCCTGGGCCTCTTCCCAAATAATGAGCGGGAAGGGCGCCAACAATTGGCCATTTTGAAGGGGAACATGTAGTACACTTATCCTGACTAAAGTTGGTCTTCGGCTGCCAAAGGCTCTGACGATGACGCCATCGTGGGCTCTACGATGACCTCCATCCTGCCGTTCTACTGGTCTTGGTCTTGTTGCACCGAAACGGTAACCTTTGCCTGATGCCTTGGCCTGTGCTTGCCCCCTTTACATCGAAGGGGAAACAAGGACACTGCACAGGCCGGCGCCCGCCTGGCGCCCGCCTGGTCTCGATCATCATGGCTTGCGTCACGGGCTCCTCGTGAGGTACCCTACCTTGATCTCTCTGCCTCCTCGCGAGCCTGCCTGAGGAGGCTGCTCCTGAGGAAGCTTCCTGTCATCCACCCCGCAAGGCTTGGCCCCTCGTGAGGGTCTTGAGCTTGAGCTGATGAAGCCGGGCCGCACTGGGCCCCCACTTGAGCCACGCTGCAGGCCGCAAGCAGGCAAGTCTGGGGACCCCCATTCCCAGAACGTCGACAGTAGCCCCCGGGCCCAAGGCGCGCTTGGGCTTGGCTTAGCAGAGAAGCGAAGGGGCACGTGCGAAGCGCCGCGGGCCCCAATAGCCTGCGGCCTTGGGTGCCGCGTGGCAATTGATTGGACGTGGGCATCTCTGCTTCCCCATGACGCCTCGGGAACCACCCATCTGACAAAAAGAGGTGGCCGGGCCAGACTTACTTGCTTTGTTCTCGCTTGCCTTGCTCCAGATCCCCTTTCTCGCTCTTCCCCTTCCTGCTTCCGAAATCTTCCAGATCCATCTCAACCCTTCTCATCCGGCAAGCCATGGCGCCTCGCAAGACCCCGACCGAGGCCTGGTACTCGCCGGCTCTGGATCCCCCGAATGTGTCGGAGAAGAATTTCGCCCTCATGCGCCTAAGGATGGTGGCGCAGGGCAACGCGGGAGCGACTGTGTGCAAGGCCAGCTCCGACCAGCCTGAAGGCAAGGGGAGCACCTTCTACCCGCTCTTCATGAGCACCATCATCGCCGGTCTGGTGCCCCCTTTTCTCGAGTTCTTCCTTGCTGTTCTCTGCCTGTACAACTTGCAAGCTCTGCACCTCCACCCCAACTCTGTTCTTCTCCTGGCGATTTTCGCCTACTATTGTGAGGCTCACGTTGGGGTAAAGCCCTCAGTGGCCTTGCTGCGCCATTACTTTTACCACCGGGTTTCTCATGGCCCCGTTTCTGCATGCGCAAGCTTTATCGCATACTCCGGCTCCAACGCCATCTCGAAGCCCGGGAAAAGGATCAAAGGCTTCCGGAGCAAGTGGGTCATGGTGGATGTCGGGCGCATCCACCCTTGACTGGTGCTGCCTACGGGGCAGCCCAAGGCCGTCGACGCGTGGTCTCACGCGGAGCTTGTCGACCCCCGCGCGAGGGCAGTACTGAAGAGGATGAACGCGGACCTGAGGCCAGGCAATTTGGGGGTGGCGGCGCTGACCGGGGCCACACTTCTGAGGGAGTTCCTGGAGCATCGGGTGGCTCCACTCTGGGAGCACTAGCTCCCATTGTGGAGGCTTGGGGAAGCGGACACCGCCCTTCGCCTGAGCGCCGTGGCCCTGGCCGATGAAGATCTGGTTGCGGCTCTCCACTCCTTGGTCGGGGGAGATGTGGCGAGGCCGGAGGGCGCTCCCGTCCCCCTGTTTCTTCGCGACGATTGGGAGCAGGTGGTGAACGCCATGCCCACCTTCAACGGTGAGGGGCTGGTGCCCGCAGAAGCTCCCGGGGATCTGGCGGCGTTGCCGATGATGAACGTGTCCTCCAGCGACTCCAGCGGGAGTGAGGAGGAAGAAGAGGAGGAGGAGGAGGAAGAGTCTAACTCTGAGGTGACTGGCGAGGAGTCGGGGGATTACTTCCTTCGATGCAGGTCCCGCGCCCTTCTCTCCATGCCGGACGATGACGAGGCCGGCGCTAGGCGAGGAGGGGAGGATTTTCCCCTGGTTCTGAGGAGGGGCAGGCCGGGCCTGATTCTCCCGGAGTCTGCTCTAACTCTGGTTCGGTCTGAGGCCAGCTCCGGCCTTCCTGACGTGCCCTATGCTTCCGGGCTTCCCAAGGCCGATCCCAGCTGTAGGCTCTTGGGTTTCAAGTTTGGCCGGAGGCTACTTGAGTCCGCGAACGATGTCCAGTAAGTGCTCGATCCGCGCTTTGCTTTGTTTCTGCCGCCAAGACTTGACATCTGCAGTCTTTTGACCAGGCCGGCACCTGCGGCGAAGAGGTTGAAGGGGGCTTCTGCGGCCCTGCTTGAGGCGAGCTCGTCTGCTGGGGCAGTGCCTTCATCTGTAGGGAAAGGAAGCATCAAGGCTCGTGCCTCCCCTGCCTGGTCATCCTCGCGAGCCCAGCAGGGAATCTCTGGCAAGCAGTCAGCCCCCATGACACTGCTGACGCTGGAGGTGCCTGGGATTGATGCTGGCGCTGAGGTGTCCAAGGCCCAGGAGGCTCCTTCCTCCCAAGCTGTGATCACACTGCCGTCTTCTCCGCTTGCTCCACCGGCTCCCGTCTCTTCTGATCCTGCCGGCGTCTTGGACCAGGCCGCCAACGAACTGAGCCGGCTACGGGAGGATCTCCAGAGCGCGGACCCCCGCCTGGTGGTCGGGCGCCTGGAGCTAGCTTCTAGCTGGGCCTGCTCTGCCGCCTCCGTCTGAGCTGCGCTGAGCCAGGCTGCGTCTGCCTTCGACGAGGAGAAGCGAGCCACCTGCCAGGCCAAGGCCGCTCGTGATGCGGCCCAGGGCGACATTGTGGATGCTCGGGGCCGCGGCAAGGCGCTGGAGGCCGAGCTGCAAGGACTGTGTGATGAGCTCGCGAAGGAGGTCCGCATCCGCCAGGAGAAGGAGGAGGAGATGAAGGCTCGGGAGGCTGCCGTCAAGGACCGGGACGCCGAGCTTATTGACCGTCATGGCCATTTGGAGACGCTAGAGCAGGCGCTGAAGGTGGAGAGGACCGAGCTAGACCGCAAGGCGAAGGTCCTGGCCGAGGATCGAGTGGCCTTCGCCAAGCTGGAGGAGAAGGCTCGCATTGCGCTGAAGACGCTCTATGAAGGCGGCTTAGAGGATCCGTTGGCTGGCGAAGAGGACGGCCTGCCGAGCTGCTTCCCTTCCTGGTCCATGCGCTTGAGGATGCCACGGACGGCCTTGGCCCTACGGCAGAGGCCGAGGCGCGTGCCCTGTCGTCTGCAGCGCTGACGCGCGTCCTCAGCCACGTCTACCTTCGCGACCCCAACATCGACCTCGACAGCCTGCTGCACCCAGTGAGTGGCGACCTTGCCGCTGCTGCTACTGGGGTCGTGAAGGGCCGAGCCGAGGCTTTGCTGGGGAGGTTCCGTGCCTTCAGCATCTTGCCTAGACGCGACGCCGCCAGTTTTGCGGCTTCCGGGGGCGGAGCCGCCCATCATGACTCCACCACAGGCGGCGGCGCCACTGGAAAGTGATCCCTTTGCGGCTTTTGTCCTGTTTTAATTCCTACAACATCCACCATGCCTCGTGGAGGCGTTTAAACATGTGTTTGGTGTCATGAAATACTCTATGGCTTGTAATATTTGCTTTTGAATTCCCTAGAATTTGCATTTTCCCTCCTATTTTGCATGTGTTCTACGTCGGCAGGGCCTGACCCCGCGCATACCTCAGCCGTCGTTAGCACCGACCGGAAACCAGGACAGGACTAAGGAGTGAGGGGCTACGTGGCAAGTTAGGCTCCTGAGTCGCGATGCTCAGGAGTCCCCCTTGATGCACAAACAGCAAGTAGGGAAGGGAGGGCATACGAGTGGATTTGCCGTTCTACGTCGGCAGGGCCCGGCCCCGCGCATACCTCAGCCGCCGTTAGCCCCGACCGGAAACCAGGACGGGACTAAGGAGTGAGGGGCTACGTGACCAGTTAGGCTCCTGAGTCGCGATTCTCAGGAGTACCCCTTGACATGCAAACGAGTCTTCATACCTTGGCTCCGCTCGGGGAGAGGCGCGTGACGACCAGGTCCGAGGGACCTGGCTGGGTGGCGTGCGTTCGGCCGTAGCCCAGGCGCAGCCCCCGTGTCCAGCCCCCTCGTGCGGCACTCCCGAGGGGAGGCGTTGCGATGGTGCCATATACTAAGCTCTGGGCTCCTTGAGGTTGATACGGCCGTGGGCCGCCCTCAGTTGTTTATCACCAGCGCGGAGCATAGCGCTTTCGTTTGTGTACGGGCATAGCCGCTCCTCGGAAGTGTCATCAGCCAGCGCGGAGCATGGTGCTTCCACTGGTACGTGGGAGGGGGCTACCCTCCGGGAGGAGCCCTTGGGGCGTGTACAGCCCCGCCCTGACACGTGGCTGGCACGGTAGGGCTAGGAGAGGTGTATCTGGGCACCCGTGAGCCAGCGCGGGACTCACGAGGCCCTACCTCGAGGCGGGTTGCGCCTGGCTCTGGGCATTTATCAAGGGTGTGTTCCTGCAGGGTGGTTAGAATGCAAATGCTCTACGTCCTCAGGTCCCGGCCCTCGAGCGAGCTCAGCCGCCGCTGGTATGACAGGTCGCGATGCCGTGGGTCAAGGCCAGGGGGTGAGGGCTGGAGAGCCAGTAAGAGCCCATGAGTCGTGATGCTCAGACGTCCCCCTTTTAACGTGCAAGCGCTTTGCATGAGAGTGGAGAGGTCCGCAATAAGCAGCATATGATAACCATGGGGACCAGGTTAAGCTCGAAGGAGCAAATCCATTTAGATAGATGCAGAAAAAGGAAAATGCCACTAGGTCAGGCCCGAGCAGCTTGGGGATAATGCAGCCCAAGGGGTGTGTCGGCGTTCTAGGAACGGGGGTACCTAGACTTGCCTGCCTGTGGCCTGCGGCGTGGCTCAAGGAGTGGCCCAGTACGACCCATCTTCATCAACACATGCTCAAGACCCTCGCGAGGGGCCAAGCCTCACAGGGCGGACGGCAGGAGGCTTCCTTGGGCACAGCCTCGTCAGGCTGGCTCGCGAGGAGGCGGAGAGATCAAGGCGAGGTACCTCACGAGGTGCCCATGACACAAGCCATGACGACCAAGGCCAGGCGGGCGCCAGGCGGGCGCCGGCCTGCGTAGAGTCCTTGTTTCCCCTTTGGTGCAAAGAGAGCAAGCGCAGGCAAGAGTATCAAGCAAAGGCAACCATTTCGGTGCAACAAGACCAAGACCAGCAGGATGGCAGAACGGAGGTCATCGTGGAGCCCAAGCCGGCGTCATCGTTAGGGTCTTTAGCAGGCGAGGACCAACTTTAGTCAGGATAAGTGTACTAGATGTTCCCCTTCAAAATGGCCAATTGTTGGCGCCCTTCCCGCTCAATATTTGGGGAGAGGCCCAGGGCCTCCGCCTATAAATAGGACTAGCCACCCTGTAGGACCTTGAAGTATGTCTAGAGGGGGGGTGATTAGACTACATGACCAATTAAAAACTTAACCTTTTCCCAATTTTAGAGTTTGGCAGATTTTAGCTATCTTTGGACAAGTCAAGCAATCATCACACAATTCAAGCAAGCATGCAAAGAGTATATGAGCAGCGGAAATTAAAGCATGCAACTTGCAAGAATGTAAAGGGAAGGGTTTGGAGGATTCAAACGCAATTGGAGACATGGATGTTTTTGTCATGGTTCCGATATGTGGTGCTATCGTACATCCACGTTGATGGCGACTTCAACCCACGAAGGGTAACGGTTGCGCGAGTCAACGGAGGGCTCCATCCACAAGGGTCCACGAATAAGCAACCTTGTCTATCCCACCATGGCCATCACCCACGAAGGACTTGCCTCACTAGCAGTAGATCTTCACGAAGTAGGCGATCTCCTTGCCCTTACAAACTCCTTGGTTCAACTCCACAATCTTTGTCGGAGGCTCCCAAGTGACACCTAGCCAATCTAGGAGACACCACTCTCCAAGAAGTAACGAATGGTGCGTTGATGATGAACTCCTTGCTCTTGTGCTTCAAATGATAGTCTCCTCAACACTCAACTCTCTCTCATAGGATTTGGATCTGGTGGAAAGAAGATCTGAGTGGAAAGCAACTTGGGGAAGGCTAGAGATCAAGATTCATATGGTAGGAATGGAATATCTTGGCCTCAACACATGAGTAGGTGGTTCTCTCTCAGAACTGGTAAGTTGGAAGTGTAGGTTTGTTCTCATGGCTCTCTCCACGAATGAAGAGGGGGTGGAGGGGTATATATAGCCTCCACACAAAATCTAACCGTTACACACAATTTACCAATCTCGGTAAGACCGAATCAACAAACTCGGTCAGACCGATTTAGTAAACCTAGTGACCGTTAGGATTTTCGGTGGACCGAAATGCAACTTGGTAGGACCGATATGGTTAGGGTTAGGGCATAACGTAATCTCGGTGAGACCGATTACACAAACTCGGTAGGACCGATTTTGGTAATTAGCTAACGAGAGAGTTGGTAATTAGCTAACTCCACAAACTCCACAATCTTCTTGGAGTCTGTTGAATCGGTCCTACCGAGTTTGGTAAACCTAGTGACCGTTAGGATATTCGGTGGGACCAACATGCAACTCGGTAGAACCGATATGGTTAAGGTTAGGGCATAACGTAATCTCGGTGAGACCGATTACACAAACTCGGTGAGACCGATTTTGGTAATAAGCTTTCCAGAGAGTTGGTCAGGTAAACTCGGTGGGGCTGATTCGCTCATTTCGGTGAGACCGAAATGTTACGAAAGGGAAACAGGGAGTTTACATTGCAATCTCGGTGGGACCGATTACTCACTTCGGTTAGACTGAAACGTTACGAAAGGGAAACAGGGAGTTTACATTGCAATCTCGGTAGGACCAATTTTGACTTTGGTTTTAGGTCATATGTGGATGTGAGAAAGTAGTTGAGGGTCTTTGGAGCATATCACTAAGCACTTGAAGGAAGAGGCTCATTAAGCAACACCTCATCCCTCCTTGATAGTATTGGCTTTTCCTATAGACTCAATGTGATCTTGGATCACTAAAATGTAAAATGAAGAGTCTTGAGCTTTTGAGCTTGAGCCAATCCTTTGTCCTTGATATTTTTAGGGATCCACTTTCATCATCCATGCCATGCCATTCATTGAGCTTTCCTAAAATAATAGTCTTGGAATAGCATTAGCTCAATGAGCTATATGTTGTTATGAATTACCAAAACCACCTAGGGATAGTTGCACTTTCACACCCACAGGGTAGAGGGACGGATCAATCGGGAGATCAAGAGAGAGAGAGAGAGAGAGGCGACTGAACTCCCCCTAGCAGTTCATCGCACCAGCCAAGAACAGACCCTCGCGAGGTTGTTCTTCCTTGTACTGTTCATCATCAGCCCCTGAGGCAATCCACACACCACAAACTGGAGTAGGGTATTACACCACAATGGTGGCCTGAACCACTATAAATCTCATGTCCCTTGTGTTGTTCTTCATGGAGTTTTAGATCCTTGCGAGGCGTCGAGACAGGGGTAGTGTCACATCCCTAGCTTCTGGTAATGCTCTAGGCTAGCTTCATGTGTGCATCATGTCTATATTCCGAAAGTTGAAATGAGGAAATTGAAAGCCTCGGAAATCATTTTAATAAAGGGGCAAGAAACCCTAAAATTGCAATCAGTAAATCCAAAATGCCCTAGAAATAGCTCTGACAATTTTGGCAAGAGTTATAAATCAAACCAAAATTTTGGGACATTTCTAAGGAATTATTTGGGCTCTGATTTTAAATCAATATTTTATTTGAATTTGGAGTTATATTCATAATATATAATGAATATATTTTCAAATGCCCTGAGATATTTTATGTTTATGAGGAGTAGACCTTAAGTGACATAAAATTATCCAGGGGAGTTTTGGCACTGTTTTCAAATTTGTTTGAATTTGAATTCAGTGGCAATTAAATAGAAAACAGAACAGAAATATATAAAAAAAAGAGAAGCCCAGCCACTTACATGGCGCCCACTTACCTGGCCCAGCTCCTCCAGCGGCCCAGCCCGCCACCGCTACCCCCCCTGTCGCCTTCCTCCTCTGCCAGGAGGACGGGCACGCGCCCGGCACGCGCGGCCACGCGCCCCGGCCACCTCCTCCCTCCCAGCCTGCTTGGCTCCTCCTCGACGCCCCGGTGACGCCACGCGGCCCCCTCGACCCTCTCTCACTCTCCCGTGTCTCTCCCTCCATCCCTATCCCCCTCTGCCCCCTCTCTCTCCCGCGACCGAACGGAGCTCGTCGCCGCCGCTCGCCGTAGCCACGCCTACCGGCCACCCCATGCCTCACCGACGCCCCAGGAAGCTCCGCCTCGCCTCCCTCTTTATCCTCACCCAGACGAAAGGCACCGGAAGCCCCTGGATGCCGCTAGCTCCGCCGTTCCCCTCCTCGGCCACCGAGGACCGCCGCCGTCGATTTGCCGCCGTCGCCGCCTCCCCGAGCTCGCCGTCTGCTCCAACCGACCCCCCGTGAGCTCCTCCACCGTTTCCCCCTCTTCCCTGCTTCATTTGATCGCCGTAGCCGTCGCCCCCTTTATGGCTGAAACGCGCCGCCGCCGAGCTCGACTCCGGCGTCACTCCGGTGACCATTTGCTCGCGCACCAGCGTCCAACGAACTCGAGGCTGCACACAGAGCATGGCTAGCGCGTTAGCTGGTTCGTTTGCACGCTGCATCACCAAACCCGCAACTCACCCGAGCGCCGGCCGCCGCCCAAACGCTCGCCGGCGTCGATCCCGGCCACCGCACGCTCAACCACCCGCACCGCTGGACGCGGAGCACTCCAAGCTCTCCGTAGAGCCTAGTCGCGTACCAAACCGTCGCCGAACGGCGATTTCCGAAGCTCGCTGCCGTTTACTGTGGTCACCAGCGACTCATCGCCGGCGTATCTGACGTGGCGTCGTCATTAGCGCTAATGACCCCACTAACCAACCCACCTAGCTCACCGACACCTGGGCCCCACGCTCTACATAATCTATGTTTTATTTCTGTTTAGATTAGTTAATAAACACACGGGACCCACCAGTCAGAGTTGACTGTGCTGACGTGGCCGTTGACCAGGCCCCACCTGTCATTGACACTGAACAGCACTGTGTCACTGACCAGTGGACCCCACTGGTCAGGTTTGACCTGGACCGCACCCCGTTGACTCGCTTACGTCATGCTGACATAGTGCTGACGCAGTAATGCATTTTCTGGAATTATTTTAATTCTAAATATTCAGAAAATTCCAGAAAATTGTATAAACTTCTAAAAATCATAGAAATTCAACCGTAACTCCAAATTCAATAATTTATATATGAAAAATTATCAGAAAAATTCAAGGAATCCATCTGTACAATTCTCATGCATGTTAGAACAACTTATAGCTGCTGTATAGCACAAATCAATTAAATGGCATTTGAATAATCACATATGGAGTTTGACTTTGAATCTTGTATTAAAACCAACTTCATTTAATCTGTTGCTAGTTGCATTAGCTCAAAACACATTCATATTGCCATGTCATGAGCATGCATCATATTGTGCATTGCATTGATTGTATTTCTTCTTTGTTGCCGGTATCTGTTCCCTCCCGGTAGACGATGTTCCGACGTTGTGATTGTTGACACTGATGAAGACTCAATGTTATCTTCAGAAGTGCCAGGCAAGCAAAACCCCCCTTGTTCATTCCGATACAATCCTAATCTCTCGCTCCTGCTCTCTTTTAATGCATTAGGACAACAACGAGTCATTTGTTACTTGCTGCGGTAGCTGAACCCCTTTATCCTCTGCATGACCTGTCATTGCCACAGTAAATAGATGAAACCCACTAGCATGAGTAGGAGTTGTTTGAGCCCTGATGTGCCTACTCATTCATGTTTGTTTGTCATGCCTACTATTGCTTAGAGTTGAGTCAGGTCTGCTTCATCGGGGATGAATCAGAAGTGTGTGAACTTGTCCTACTGTGTGTAAGCTAAGTGTGTGAACACGATTTGGTAAAAGGTATCGGTGAGAGGCCATGTAGGAGTACATGGTGGGTTGTCTCATTGAAGCCGTCCTTAGGAACTGAGTTCTGTGTTTGTGATCCATGATTCAGCTACTACCATACATTGGGCCCTGAAATATGACCCCGCTCGACTTCTTATTCACCCTAGTCCTCTATCCAGGAGTTGCAAGTAGTTTCTGGTGTTTGTAGCTTACTGGAGGCCGTGGACAGCGCTGACCATAGGGGTGGGCTGTGATGCGGTAGGTACGTGGCACGGTGTACCGGATGCCCGTTTGGTATCTCGGGAACCCTGTTCACATCGTTTGGGGCTATGAGCGAAACTCCGGCTGGATCTCCTCATGGATGGAACCCGAATAGGCGATAAACCTGGACTACAGACTTGAGTGTTTAGGTAGGTCGTGGTCTACACCCACGTCGGCTTTCGCTTGAAGTCTGCCGAGCACATGTCGTGTGCAGACGCTAAGTGGTGGAAACATGTATCAAGAAGTACACCCCTGCAGGGTTAACATCATCTATTCGAATAGCCGTGTCCGCGGTAAAGGACTTCTGGGTTGCTTATATCAGTTCATAGACAAGTGAAAGTGGATACTTTAAAATGCGCAAGATAAGCGTGAGTGCTATGGATGGCGTTCTCGTAGGGAGACGGGAGCGGGTCCATAGTGGCATATTGATATGGTGAATATGTGGACTCGTGTGCGCCACCTCAAAAGAGTTGCTTGCAGTCGTAGTTTAGGATAGCCACCGAGTCAAAGCTGGCTTGCTGCAGTTAAACCCCACCATCCCCTTTGTTGATAATGATGCATATGTAGTTAGTTCTGATGTAAGTCTTGCTGGTACATTTGTACTCACGTTTGCCTATTTTATGTTTTGCAGAGAGACTTCAGTCTCACTAGTAGTTCCACGTGGACTTCGACGTTTAGCTTGTTACCTCAGCTACGATCTTGTGCCCTCGGCAGGATCTGGTAGATAGTGAGGCTTCTCAGCCTTTTTCATTTATAGTTGTCTGTACTCAGACATGTTAAGCTTCCGCATGTGCTTTGACTTGTATGCTCTGATTGTTGGGTCATGAGACCCATGTTTGTAATATCCCGCTCCTCGGAGCCTAATGAATAAATATTTGAGTCGTAGAGTCATGTTGTGATGCCATGTTGTATTTGCACATATCGAGCATATTGTGTGTATGTTATTGAAATGCTTGGTATGTGTGGGATCTGGCTATCTAGTTGTTTATCCTTAGTAGCCTCTCTTACCGGGAAATGTCTCCTAGTGCTTCCACTGAGCCATGGTAGCTTGCTACTGCTCCGGAGCACTTAGGTTGGCCGGCATGTGTCCTTCTTCGTTCCTGTGTCTGTCCCTTCGGGGAAATGTCACGCGATGAATACCGGAGTCCTGTTAGCCCGCTACAGCCCGGTTCACCGGAGTCCTGCTAGCCCAGTGCTACAGCCTGGATTCACTCGCTGGTGACCGACACGGTCGATGCTGGGTCATGGATGCCTGTCCCTGTAAGTTTGTGCCACTTTGGGTTTACGACTAGCCATGTCAGCCCGGGCTCCTTATCATATGGATGCTAGCGACACTATCATATACGTGTGCCAAAAGACGCAAACGGTCCCGGGCAAAGGTAAGGCGACACCCGTGGGAATACCGTGCGTGAGGCCGCAAAGTGATATGAGGTGTTACATGCTAGATCGATGTGGCATTGAGTCGGGGTCCTGACAGCGTTGGTATCAGAGCTTGACTGCCTGTAGGATTACCAAGCCAAACTGGTCGAAGTTGAGTCTAGAAATTCTTTATTTATATAAGGGAATTGATTGTGGGATGGAACATAAGGCTCTTTTTACTCCTTATACCTTATGCCCTTCTGATCTGAGTCATCTTATCGTTCCTACGGGGATTAAGAACTAGGCTATCTCTTCTTTCTATCAGGATCACGTGTTACTAACCTGCAGACTTGTAGGATTGATGGTTCTAAGCTTGAGTTCAGTTTCTACCTCTGTATGTTAACTGTTGATCTCGAAACCTTGATATTGTGCTTCTGAGTGGTTATGCCACCATTTTTGTGATTGTCTCAAATCTTTTGAGCATTTACAGCCGTTATGCTGTCCGAGTCATCCCAGGTTTCTAAACAGTCTGATGCATTTGCAAATCCTTTCTTTCCATTTCCGATGTCCTTTATGGTCAGAATAAGCACACTAACCGGAGCGTTGAGGTAATTTATTGCCTCGACATATATGTTGGAATTATAATTATGACCCTAAGTGCTTAGAGGATCATCTAGTGGTCTAGCCATGATCTGTGTTTCCAGTGTGATGATTCTGGCCGTCATTATCGAAAGCATCCCGTGATGCCATTTAGTTAGTAGGCATTCTATTCCTGGGTTCTTGAACCCGAGATTCACTCTACTTGCTTCATGTTGATAGTGTTTGCTCGTTCCTTTAGGTTAATAGTAACCTTGCGATAGTCCTCGAGGTCCGTGGTATTTCCTTCTTCCAAATACCATGAACCATTCAGGCAGAAGTTATTTGAACCAAAAGATCACAATCAGAGTACTCTTGATGAGTTCTCCATTCCACATTGTGACTCTGCCAGTCCTATCTCTCTGCATGGGTTATCTGGAAGAAATGTTGATCTCGCTCGACATACAAATCTATGCATCCATAACTCAAAAAATTATATGTTCTTTGAGTTGTCCCTCTTCATTCGTATTCCGACCTTCGTCTATCAATTGATAGTCAAGAGTATGCGTGTGTTTGTTTATCGATGCCTATTACTCTTGTGGTCCGTCAAGCCATTCTATCGCGGAATGACTAGGAGAAACAAACTCCAGTACCTCTTCCATATCCAGGATTGGGTCAAAGAAGTTGTGCTCCACAGAACAAATTGCTAATCCAACTTTTGTTCTGCTCTACCTTGGAGTATTACCATCTTTTGTATCAGGATTGTTATAGGAATTGCACACCCTCTTATGAATTCTTGACACAGTGATACTTCTCTCCATCATTATTCATTTCTCGGTTCCTGTGTTATTGTAACCGGAATGCCGACAAGTGAATCATGGCATGTGAAATCAATACTCCTAGCAACCTTGTTGCTTGGTAGTTAAATGGACAATAACCTCATTTTTAACGTGTTGGTTCTTGAATCATCATTCTAAGATTGATCGTGCTACCTTGTCCATCTTCTTGGTGCACATTTCGATTGATGAGTTAGGATTTTGTCAAGTCCTCGCTCATTTGATCATATCGTCTTGCCCTGAAAAGCAAGATTGTTCTCGAGCTTAGTAACATACCGGTGGTTCATGATATTCCAAATTTCTTCTCGGAAGTATCACCAGGTTGTCGCCTGACCGCTATGTTGATCTCGTGATCAAGTTGGGTTCTTGTGAACCACCTTCTCTCCAAAAATCGGTGTTAGATATCCCTGAGCTAGTTGGTTAAGCTAGACAACAACTTGGAGAGTTGGAAGATAAAAGCTTGCCTGACTTAGTTCGTTCCAAAGGGATATTCTTGTGTAGTGTGTGTTGAAGAAAGATGATATCTTCATCGATTGGTCCCTGTGATCAGTTGCTGGTCTTATTATCTTACCCAAACCTTTGATTGAGTATGGGCTATCGTCAAATCAAATCAGAACCAACGATATTCGTAATGTTGTCTTACTCGTGGTTTTTCCTCGAGCATACACCATTATATTCTTTGGTCTAACCAATGCTATCACCGTGTTCACTTAACTATGGAATTCCTTTTAAAAGGGAACCCGGATGAATTGTTGTTGAGCCCATTGACAACATCCTTATCTCCTCCATGATTTTGTTGAACATTAAGCTAGTGTTGGAAACTTGTGTAAGCATTTTCTTCATGCCCCGTTCATGAAGTATATGTTTGGATGAAAGAAGTGACTTCCTTTGATTCACGTGCATTTGATGTAAGTTGCCGTCGTGAATTCGAGGAAGATTGTTTTGTTTCCTTTGGAATCATCCCAAATCAGTCATGCACACGTGCGAAGTATTCTGTAGTCTGGAGACTTGCAACCTTCATTCTATATGTGTCCCTAGCACACTACGCCACTGATTGACTTGTTCAAGGAAAAGAAGTCTATGCTTGGGATTTAATCCATGGACTTGCGTAAAGACTTCGATATCCTCGATTATGGTTCCCCACCTGAACTCGCTAGTGTTTAATTATAAGACTACTACGTGGCCATGCTTGTCTGGGACAACGTGATCACATGTTAGTAGCAGAACCAGCTCATGTTTGGAGCTTGCTATCGTAGTTCATTCCCGAGAATCTCGCAACGTCATCTCGTCGATTTGTGTTGCAAACTTTCATTTTTCTTCCTAGACTCAATGAGTCTGGAATATCCTGACACCAACCAGATCTGAATCTCAGGCAGATATGATGGTTGGAACATTTCCCAAGAACTATAATACTGGTCCCTCGATAACCGGTAAAGTGGATGTCATGGCCAACACATCCAGCCGGAAGACCTATTATTGTAGTATCTTGATTGAAGAAGTTGGCCACCTTCCCATAAGGACTTCGTAGGATTTACTCCCTAGTTGTGCCTTATGATTTTTGTGTTCCGAAGTCCGACCTTTACTTGATGTTCTAGATATCAAACCATATCTATGGGTGGATTACGCTAGCACATCAAGGAGAACATTAGAAGCGGAGTGCTAAATGTCTCTCGGTCGATCATCCAGATTTTATTTCCTTGGCCTCGCTAAGGTGAAATCTGAGAAAGTGTTATCCTCCTTTGCATCTGCATCGTCCATCGCTATTCATCATGGTAGTATCTTGTGTTGTCAGCACCCTTGACGCGGTTGTTGATAAAACCTTGATGATTGTGGAAATGCTCAAGTTCTTGAGAGCACGCACAAGCACTACGTGTTATCATCGGCACTAACCCGGATTCCTCCCAGTTTCCTCGGCAACGCTATGACCTTTTTAAACAATGAATTCACTCTCTATTGTTGGGTTCTTTCCCAGTTACCAGAATCATTCCCAGCATTTGCATTTTGTTTCTAGTTTGCACCGCCAATGTGCCATTCTACCACGGGTCTCTTCCATTTCCGGTGATAAGCAAAAATCATCCATTGCGTTGTCTTCAACAAGGTAATCCACATCGTCCAAGTCCGAGTATGCCATCCTACCGACCCCCTCCAAACGATCGCTCGAGAATTGCCTTAGGCTGGTTTAAAAAAGTTTCAATGATCTCTGAATCAAAGGTAATTCTTTTTACCACTTAAGGGGATATTTCCACAAGTCACCTTCCCTAAGGTGCCCCGTTATGGTATCGTGGCAACTCAACTCCTCGCTACGTTAACAATCGTTTACCACCTTCTTAAGTGTGGAATTGTTGTCCATCTAGTGAACCTTCGTCATCCGTTTCTTTCCACCCCTCTTGATGTGTATCTCGTGTCTCAACCCGAGAGATGGTTCTATGTCTCATTCCGTGAGTTGTTCGACCTTCGAGAAGATTGATCCTTCTAGAGTTCCCTTCTCCTCTCGTTGTCATGTTGGTTGGAGTTCTCGGAGAAAGACATCAAGATAATGATGGTGATCAAATCAACACTCTTATGGAATGCACCCTGGATCGTGAAGATTATACTAGTTTGCGTTTCCCCTTCGTCTTACCCTACACTTGAATCTCGGGTCGAGATTCTTGTTTAGTGGGGGTGAGTTGTCACATCCCTAGCTTCTGGTAATGCTCTAGGCTAGCTTCATGTGTGCATCATGTCTATATTCCGAAAGTTGAAATGAGGAAATTGAAAGCCTCGGAAATCATTTTAATAAAGGGGCAAGAAACCCTAAAATTGCAATCAGTAAATCCAAAATGCCCTAGAAATAGCTCTGACAATTTTGGCAAGAGTTATAAATCAAACCAAAATTTTGGGACATTTCTAAGGAATTATTTGGGCTCTGATTTTAAATCAATATTTTATTTGAATTTGGAGTTATATTCATAATATATAATGAATATATTTTCAAATGCCCTGAGATATTTTATGTTTATGAGGAGTAGACCTTAAGTGACACAAAATTATCCAGGGGAGTTTTGGCACTGTTTTCAAATTTGTTTGAATTTGAATTCAGTGGCAATTAAATAGAAAACAGAACAGAAATATAAAAAAAATAGAGAAGCCCAGCCACTTACCTGGCGTCCACTTACCTGGCCTAGCTCCTCCAACGGCCCAGCCCGCCACCGCTACCCCCCCTGACGCCTTCCTTCTCTGCCAGGAGGACGAGCACGCGCCCGGCGCGCGCGGCCACGCGCCCCGGCCACCTCCTCCCTCCCAGCCTGCTTGGCTCCTCCTCGATGCCCCGGTGACGCCACGCGGCCGCCTCGACCCTCTCTCACTCTCCCGTGTCTCTCCCTCCGTCCCTATCCCCCTCTGCCCCCTCTCTCTCCCACGACCGAACGGAGCTCGTCGCTGCCGCTCGCGGTAGCCACGCCTACCGGCCACCCCACGCCTCACCGACGCCCCAGGAAGCTCCGCCTCGCCTCCCTCTTCATCCTCACCCAGACGAAAGGCACCGGAAGCCCCTGGATGCCGCTAGCTCCGCCGTTCCCCTCCTTGGCCACCGAGGACCGCCGCCGTCGATTTGCCGCCGCCGCCGCCTCCCCGAGCTCGCTGTCTGCTCCAACCGACCCCCCGTGAGCTCCTCCACCGTTTCCCCCTCTTCCCCGCTTCATTTGATCGCCGTAGCCGTCGCCCCCTTAATGGCCGAAACGCGCCGCCGCCGAGCTCGACTCCGGCGTCACTCCGGTGACCATTTAGTCGCGCACCAGCATCCAACGAACTCGAGGCTGCACAGAGAGCATGGCTAGCGCGTTAGCTGGTTCGTTTGCATGCTGCATCACCAAACCCGCAACTCACCCGAGCGCCGGCCGCCGCCCAAACGCTCGCCAGCGTCGATCCCGGCCACCGCACGCTCAACCACCCGCACCGCTGGACGCGGAGCACTCCAAGCTCTCCGTAGAGCCTAGTCGCGCACCAAACCGTCGCCGAACGGTGATTTCCGAAGCTCGCCGCCGTGTACTGTGGTCACCGGCGACTCATCGCCGGCATATCTGACGTGGCGTCGTCATTAGCGCTAATGACCCCACTAACCAACCCACCTAGCTCACTGACACCTGGGCCCCACGCTCTAAATAATCTATGTTTTATTTCTGTTTAGATTAGTTAATAAACACACGGGACCGACCAGTCAGAGTTGACTGTGCTGACGTGGCCGTTGACCAGGCCCCACCTGTCATTGGCACTGAACAGCACTGTGTCACTGACCAGTGGACCCCACTGGTCAGGTTTGACCTGGACCGCACCCCGTTGACTCGCTTACATCATGCTGACGTAGTGCTGACGCAGTAATGCATTTTCTGGAATTATTTTAATTCTAAATATTCAGAAAATTCCAGAAAATCGTATAAACTTCTAAAAATCATATAAATTCAACCGTAACTCCAAATTCAATAATTTATATATGAAAAATTATCAGAAAAATTCAAGGAATCCATCTGTACCATTTTCATGCATGTTAGAACAACTTATAGCTGCTGTATAGCACAAATCAATTAAATGGCATTTGAATAATCACATATGGAGTTTGACTTTGAATCTTGTATTCAAACCAACTTCATTTAATCTGTTGCTAGTTGCATTAGCTCAAAACACATTCATATTGCCATGTCATGAGCATGCATCATATTGTGCATTGCATTGATTGTATTTCTTCTTTGTTGCCGGTATCTGTTCCCTCCCGGTAGACAATGTTCCGACGTTGTGATCGTTGACACTGATGAAGACTCAATGTTATCTTCAGAAGTGCCAGGCAAGCAAAACCCCCCTTGTTCATTCCGATACAATCATAATCTCTCGCTCCTGCTCTCTTTTAATGCATTAGGACAACAACGAGTCATTTGTTACTTGCTGTGGTAGCTGAACCCCTTTATCCTCTGCATGACCTGTCATTGCCACAGTAAATAGATGAAACCCACTAGCATGAGTAGGAGTTGTTTGAGCCCTGATGTGCCTACTCATTCATGCTTGTTTGTCATGCCTGCTATTGCTTAGAGTTGAGTCAGGTCTGATTCATCGGGGATGAATCAGAAGTGTGTGAACTTGTCCTACTGTGTGTAAGCTAAGTGTGTGAACATGATTTGGTAAAAGGTATCGGTGAGAGGCCATGTAGGAGTACATGGTGGGTTGTCTCATTGAAGCCGTCCTTAGGAACTGAGTTCTGTGTTTGTGATCCATGATTCAGCTACTACCATACATTGGGCCCTGAAATATGACCCCGCTCGACTTCTTATTCACCCTAGTCCTCTGTCCAGGAGTTGCAAGTAGTTTCTGGTGTTTGTAGCTTACTGGAGGCCGTGGACAACGCTGACCGTAGGGGTGGGCTGTGATGCGGTAGGTACGTGGCACGGTGTACCGGATGCCCGTTTGGTATCTCGGGAACCCTGTTCACATCGTTTGGGGCTGT
This sequence comes from Triticum dicoccoides, assembly GCF_002162155.2. Classification (NCBI taxonomy): domain Eukaryota; kingdom Viridiplantae; phylum Streptophyta; class Magnoliopsida; order Poales; family Poaceae; genus Triticum; species Triticum dicoccoides. The sequence continues at coordinate 279,066,904 of NC_041385.1, forward strand.
GAGCGAAACTCCGGCCGGATCTCCTCATGGATGGAACCCGAATAGGCGATAAACCTGGACTAGAGACTTGAGTGTTTAGGTAGGTCGTGGTCTACACCCACGTCGGCTTTCGCTTGAAGTCTGCCGAGCACATGTCGTGTGCAGACGCTAAGTGGTGGAAACATGTATGAAGAAGTACACCCCTGCAGGGTTAACATCATCTATTCGAATAGCCGTGTCCGCGGTAAAGGACTTCTGGGTTGCTTATATCAGTTCATAGACAAGTGAAAGTGGATACTTTAAAATGCGCAAGATAAGCGTGAGTGCTATGGATGGCGTTCTCGTAGGGAGACGGGAGCGGGTCCATAGTGGCGTATTGATATGGTGAATATGTGGACTCGTGTGCGCCACCTCAAAAGAGTTGCTTGCAGTCGTAGTTTAGGATAGCCACCGAGTCAAAGCTGGCTTGCTGCAGTTAAACCCCACCATCCCCTTTGTTGATAATGATGCATATGTAGTTAGTTCTGATGTAAGTCTTGCTGGTACATTTGTACTCACGTTTGCCTATTTTATGTTTTGCAGAGAGACTTCAGTCTCACTAGTAGTTCCACGTGGACTTCGACGTTTAGCTTGTTACCTCAGCTACGATCTTGTGCCCTCGGCAGGATCTGGTAGATAGTGAGGCTTCTCAGCCTTTTTCATTTATAGTTGTCTGTACTCAGACATGTTAAGCTTCCGCATGTGCTTTGACTTGTATGCTCTGATTGTTGGGTCATGAGACCCATGTTTGTAATATCCCGCTCCTCGGAGCCTAATGAATAAATATTTGAGTCGTAGAGTCATGTTGTGATGCCATGTTGTATTTGCACATATCGAGCATATTGTGTGTATGTTATTGAAATGCTTGGTATGTGTGGGATCTGGCTATCTAGTTGTTTATCCTTAGTAGCCTCTCTTACCGGGAAATGTCTCCTAGTGCTTCCACTGAGCCATGGTAGCTTGCTACTGCTCCGGAGCACTTAGGCTGGCCGGCATGTGTCCTTCTTCGTTCCTGTGTCTGTCCCTTCGGGGAAATGTCAAGCGATGAATACCGGAGTCCTGTTACCCCGCTACAGCTCGGTTCACCGGAGTCCTGCTAGCCCAGTGCTACAGCCTGGATTCACTTGCTGATGACCGACACGTTCGATGCTGGGTCATGGATGCCTGTCCCTGTAAGTTTGTGCCACTTTGGGTTTACGACTAGCCATGTCAGACCGGGCTCCTTATCATATGGATGCTAGCGACACTATCATATACGTGTGCCAAAAGACGCAAACGGTCCCGGGCAAAGGTAAGGCGACACCCGTGGGAATACCGTGCGTGAGGCCGCAAAGTGATATGAGTTGTTACATGCTAGATCAATGTGGCATTGAGTCAGGGTCCTGACAGGTAGGTAGGAGGTGTGATCTCTGTGTGCACCCCAGAGTTCAAACCTTGAGGGTCTGCCGGAACCCGAAACCCGACATTTGGCGTGCCAGGTAGGGGTGCGCCAGAGCTTTCCCTTCCACCAACCCGCTCCCCGCCAACACCGTAGTTCTCCCTCATGATGGGCAACGCGCTGCCCGCTCCGGTCGCCGGCGCCAGCATGGGGGCCAGGGGGCTCCGAGCCTTGGCCCCCGCCTTGCGACAGGTGCAATGGACAAACAAGTTCAAGACGGAGATGCCACCACGCTACAACGGCACGGCCGACCCGCTGGCTTTTTTGCTGGCATACGAGGAGGCCGTCCTCGAGGCCGGGGGCGATGACAGGGTCAGGGATAACTAGTTTCCCATGGCCCTCACTGGCGTCCCGCGCATGTGGCTGCTCCACCTACCGGCGGCTTCCGTGGCCTCCTGGGGGAGCTGCGCGGCCTCTTCCTCGCCCAGTACGCTGCACCGGCGCACCCGGTCGTCGCAGCTCTCTTAGGCGGCTCGCAGGCACCACCTTCAGGCCGCCACATCAAGTCATACATCCGCCAGATCGGTGCCGCTTCCGCGCCGCGTGGGGCGCCTCGGGGCTGGGCGGCACCTAAAGCCGATCTGGCCTTCAGCTCGGATGATCACCCCTCCAACTCGGCCTGCTCGGGCGTGCTCCCAATGATATGCACCCCCACCATCTGTCAGGTGGCCGTCACCAGGACCCTCATCGATGAAGGTGCTGGCCTCAGCGTGCTCTCAGTGGAGGCCTTCAGCCTCCTCCACGTACCGCTGGAGCGGCTGCAGCCCAGCAAGCCCTTCTTGGGCGTCGGAGGCGGCTCCACCGGCTCCCTGGGGCAGATCCGCCTTCCGGTGACCTTCGGCACCTATGACAACTTCCACACGGAGCTAATCGACTTCGACATCGCCCCCATCGGCCTCCCACACAACGCCATCCTTGGCTACCCGGCACTAGCCCGGTTCATGGCCGCAACTCACCCAGCGTACAACCTCATGAAGATGCCCGGGAGTAGCGGCGTCCTCATCGTGTCTGGAGACACCGGGGATGCGTTGCAAGCGCTCAAGCGTACCTTCAAGGCCGCGGCGGTGGCGCAGCCCACCGGCTCAGACGCCCCCAAGACCAAGGGGGCTGCACTGGCCAAGAAGAAGCAGCTATTCACTCAGGACAAGGCGGAAACCAAGTAGGTACTGTTCGACGAAGGCGGATCTACCAGCACCACCTTCACCGTAGACGCCAACCTCGAGCCCGAACAGGAGGAGGCCTTGGTGAAGTTCCTGCTTGCGAACAAGAAGGTATTCGCGTGGGAACCTGATCAGCTAGCAGGGGTCCCGAGGGGCGTAATTGAGCACCACCTCAACGTGTACTTCAACGTGCGCCCCGTGAAGCAGAAGGCGAGGCGGCAGTCCACTGAGAAGCAAGCTTTCATCGTCCAAGAGACCCGCAAGTTGGAGGCGGTAGGGGTCATTCGCGAGGTCCACTACCCAGATTGGTTGGCTAACCCGGTTGTCGTGCTGAAGAAGGGGGGAAAGGAACGCATGTGTGTCGACTTCACCAACCTCAACAAGGCCTGCCCGCCGGATCCATTCCCGCTCCCTCGCATCGACCAGATCGTCGACTCCACCGCTGAGTGCGACTTGTTGTGCTTCCTGGATGCCTTCTCCGGCTACCACCAGATCAAGATGGCAGTACAAGATGTAGAAAAGACGGCTTTCCTGACCCCGTGCGGAGTGTACTGCTATACATGCATGTCGTTCGGGTTGCGCAATGCCGGTGCGACCTTTCAACGGCTGATGCACATCGCCTTGGGCCGGCAGCTCGGGAGGAATGCTGAGGCTTACGTTGATGACATTGTGGTGAAGTCTCGGGAGGCAAAAACCCTGATACAGGACTTGGAGGAAACCTTTGCGAGCCTTAACGAAGTGGACCTGCGGCTCAACCCGGAGAAGTGTGTGTTTGGAGTCCCCTCGGGCAAGCTCTTGGGTTTCCTCGTATCCCACCGGGGCATCGAGGCCAACCCGGAAAAGGTGAAAGTTGTCGAGGATATGAGCCCGCCGAAGACCCTCAAGGAGATGCATAAGCTCACCGGGCGCGTGACCGCACTAGGGCATTTCATCTCCAAAGCTGGGGGAATGAGCGCTGCCTTTCTTCAAGGTGATGAAGAAGAAGGGCCCCTTTGAATGGACTGAAGAGGCCGACAAGGCATCCAGGATCTCAAAAGGTACTTAACCAGCCCTCCGGTGATGGTGGCTCCGCGTCCTCAAGAACCCCTAGTGCTCTACCTTGCGGCCACCCCCTACTCTACCAGCACAGCCCTGGTGGCTGTTAGGGAGGAGCGTAGGATCAAGGCCGCAGCAACCGTCCGGGTTAAAGCAAAGCAAGACAAAGAGGGCCTCACAGAGACCGCGGCTACAGCCGAGAAGGACCAGCCACAGCAGGGAAGCACACCCAGGACAGAAGAGGCCCTTCCTCCAAGTGACCAGCGGCTGGGGGATCCATTGTCTCGGGAGGCGCCCCAGCCTTCGGAGGGAGCTAGCAGCACCAGCACTCCCCACCTCGTCGAGCACCCTGTGTACTTCGTCAGCACGGTGTTGCAGGACGCGAGGGCGCGGTACCCCATGCCTCAGAAACTCCTCCTCGCGCTATTGGTAGCCTCGCGCAAGCTGCAGCACTATTTCCAAGGCCATCCCATCAAGGTCGTCTCAGCATATCCCTTGGAAAGGGTGCTCAGAAGCCCCAACTCAGCCGGAAGAGTCGATGAGTGGAACATCGAGCTGCAAGCGTTTCAGATAGATTTCAGCACAACCAGAGTCATCAAGGGGACCGCGCTTGCGGACTTCGTGGCGGAGTGGGCAGGAGCGCCAGGCCTTGAGGCTGGCGAGGATCGATCACTCTTCCCAGGGAGCGAGCCACCGGACGGATGGGTCATGTACTTCGACGGGGCGTTCTCCCGACACGGCGCGGGGGCTGGTGCGGTGCTCGTATCTCCCACTCAAGACAAACTCTACTACGCTGTGCAACTTTGTTTCCAGCACGGAGAAAAGGTCTCCAACAACATAGCAGAATACGAAGGCCTGATAGTAGGTATGAAAGCTGCAGTCGCCCTGGGGGTGAAGCGCCTCACCATTAAGGGTGATTCGCAGCTCCTCGTCAACTTCTCCAACAAAGTATACGAGCCGAAGGACGAGCACATGGAAGCCTACCTCGCGGAAGTCCGTAGGATGGAGAAGCAGTTCTGGGGGCTGGAGTTGCAGCATGTGCCTCGTGGCACCAATCAAGAGGCTGATGACATCGCCAAAAGGGCATCCAGGCGGCTACCTCAGGAGCCCAGCATCTTCAAGGAGCGGCTCTTCAATCCCTCGGCGACGCCATCACTGTCAAGCACGGCGCAGCCTTAGGGGAGCTCCCCCAGCCACCAGCCTCAGGAGCCTCGGTCTGCGGCCCGACCTTAGGAGCGCACCTGCTCCTGGCGCTGGAGCCTCAGGAGGGGTGCTGGATCACAGAGCTCAGGAGCTACCTGACACAAGGCATATTGCCGGAAAAGGAGGAGGAAGCGAAGCGTGTGGCACGGCAGGCCACGACATACTGCCTTAAGGATGGAGAGCTCTACCAAAGATGGCCGAATGATGTGTCCCTATGTTGCATTTCCAGGGAGCAAGGGAAGGAGCTACTGGCAGACATACACGATGGAAACTGTGGGCATCACTCGTCGTCATGAACTCTCGTTGGCAAGGCGTTTCGCAGCGGGTTCTATTGGCCCACGGCACTCAATGACGTTGTGGAACTGGTGAAAGCTTGCGAGGCCTGTCAGTTCCATGCCAAGCAGATCCATCAGCCGGCGGGAGGTCTGCAGACTATACCCCTCTCATGGCCATTTGCAGTCTGGGGGCTGGATATCCTAGGTCCGTTCCCTCGGGCGCCAGGAGGCTACTGCTACCTCTACGTCGCCATGGACAAGTTCACCAAGTGGGCTGAAGTGGAAGCTGTCCGCACCATCCCCGCAGGCTCCGCGGTCAAATTCATCAAGGGCCTCGTGAGCCGATTCGGGGTGCCGAACCGCATCATCACCGACAACGGTTCGCAGTTCACCAGTAATCTCTTCAAAACATAATGTGCTAACCTTGGAACGCAAATATGCTACGCTTCGGTGGCGCACCCGTGAAGCAACGGTCAGGCCGAGCGAGCCAACGGAGAGGTCCTGAGGGGCCTCAAAACCAGGACCTTCAAGAAGAAGCTGGAAGCCTGCGACAGGGGCTGGTACGACGAGCTCCGGTCTGTGTGTGGTCAATCCGCACGACCGCAACCAAGCTGACTTGCGAGACCCCGTTCTTTCGACGAAGCGCAGCAGGATGCCATGCGGGGGACCGATCTCGTGCTGGGGGAGGAGCATCACCGAGAAGCCGCACTGCGGGCAGCAAGGTACCAACAAGCACTGCAGCGATACCACTGCCGCAACATCCGCCGCAGGATTCTTGAGGTAGGGGATCTCGTGCTCAGACGGGTTCTCTCCAGGGAGGGACTGCACAAGCTCTCTCCCATGTGGGAGGGCTCGTTTAAGGTTGTTCATGTTTCCAGGCCCGGCTCTGCACGCTTGGAGACCCAGGAGGGGGTGCCCATCCAGAACGCGTGGAACATCCAACATCTCCGAAGATTTTACCCATGAAAAAGGCCCGGTGCCTTTGAAGAAGGCGAATGCCTGTGAAGTAGTCGCGTTTTGGAAAAGGCCCGGTGCCTGTGAAGTAGCCGCGTTTTGGAAAAGGCCCGGTGCCTATGAAGAAGGCGAATGCCTGTGAAGTAGCCACGTTTTGGAAAAGGCCCGGTGACTGTGAAGAAGGAAAACGCCTGTGAAGCTCGCCGCCCGTGACACTCTCACGTAATAATGAGTGGGGCTGTACACGCCCCGGAGTCTTTGGAGAGCCGCCCTCGGGCCTCGGGGGCTCCCGCCCATGCCCAGTGGCAGCACTTAGCTCCGCGCTGGTGAGAAGACGTCGAAGACTATACTAGGTGCCAGACGCGGCTTCTTTCATTTGCTTTCCGCAGTTGGCTTGTTTGTTTCTACTTGAAGTTTTTCTGAGGCTGTTACCATTTCGAGCTCGCGACCCTTCGTCCATTTCACTTATTTGTTTCGTTTTCTCTCGCGCGAAGTCTCATGAGGGAGGAGCATGGGCACCCTCGCGATTGTTTTTCTGCCTAGTGGTTTGGAACTTCCCTGTCCGAGTCCGCTGCGGGAGCACCCCTCCCATTCTGTGCCCCACGGGCATTGCGACACGATCATGAGGCTTGGGATGGTTGCCCTCACTACCAAGGCTGGAGACTACCCCTACTCACTAAACCCTGCAGGACACAAGGCGCAGGACGAGGCCCTAGCCTCGGGAGGCGAGGACTGAGGCGAGCTTCGCCCCCAAGATAAGTGATTTCCACACACAAACACGCAGAACGAAAACACAGCGCATAAACAGTAGAAACAGTGCACCAATTAAACAACGACAGTTCAACACACCCCGAGGGGCACCGGATTACATTCTTTTCACGCATGACAGAAAGGAAAGCAAAAGGGGGCACGACTTGCCCGGCGCCAACTCTCAGCGAAGGCTCGTACTGCCTCTGGAGCTCAGCTAGATTCCGCCTCCCGCTTCACCGACACGCGGCGTCGGGCCAACCCGCTGCCCTCTCCCAGGCGAGCGTGGCGATGAGGGGACTGGTCGCGACCACCACTTGAGGAGCTGCCGTCCGAGGGGGAGTCACCAGAGCTTGGCGGGCCTCGGGCACAGCTGCCCGCGTGCCCTCCGCCACCTTCACCACGACCAACGCCGGGGTTGGGCACGCGGCCGCGGTCATCATCTTCGGGGCAGCATCCGGCATGGCAGCCGTCTTCCCTGAAAACCCTCACGTAGAGGGTGGCGTCGCCATTGAACTTGAAGTGTAGAGTGCATCGTCGGCACAGGCCGCGCGCGCGGGCAAATGTTTGCCAACCGCAGGTCAAGGCCGCCTCCCCGGTGGTGGAGACCTCCAGAGTAGCCCAAGAGGCCCTGCTACAGCAACCATCTGCCTGAAGCCAAAGGCCGCCCGGGGCACCAGCCGGAAGTTCACCTATGAAGAAGCAGGGGAGCTGGAGCCAGGTGCCAGTCGGGTCCGCCGACCACACGACGAACTCCGGCAGCACCTCCGTCGAGCAAAAGCGCGGCCTTGGGGGTCGTGCAGCCCCAACGTACCTCTCGTTGGCAGCCGAACGCCTACCGCCGCGCAGAGGGCTGTCCCCACGGTCACAGGAGCCCGTGGCGGGGGCCATAGGGTGCTTGCGAGGGCGGCCCCGGCCACGCTTGGCCGGAGGAGAGCTGGGCCCTTCCTCGCGGGCCTTTCCTTTCTCCGCGGCCAAGAACCTCTTCAGCAGGGCCATGGGGATGGCGAGCGGCCAAGAAGGAGAAGGGGAGTAGCAAGGGGTGAACTGGAAGGGCCCGCGCCGTTCCGTACATATAGCCGAGGGAGGCCAACCGCAGGCCTCCACGATCACAGGTAATCATGACCTATTTTGCATGCAGGGACTTGTCAATTCGTGCGGTTGCCGAGGCGTCGTGGGGGAGCCAGGACGCCCACGTCCAATCAACCGCCACACGGCGCCCAAGGCCGCAGGCTATTGAGGCCCGCGGCGCTTCGCACTTGCCCCTTCGCTTCTCTGCTAAGCCAAGTCCGGGCGCGCCTTGGGCCCGGGGGCTACTGTCGGTGTTTTGGGAATGGGGGTACCCAGACTTGCCTGCCTGCGGCCTGCGGCGTGGCTCAAGGAGTGGCCCACTACGGCCCATCTTCATCAACACATGCTCAAGACCCTTGCGAGGGGCCAAGCCTCGCGGGGCGGACGACAGGAGGCTTCCTTGGGCACAGCCTCGTCAGGCTGGCTCACGAGGAGGCGGAGAGATTAAGGCGAGGTACCTCACGAGGTGCCCATGACGCAAGCCATGACAACCAAGGCCAGGCGGGCGCCAAGCGGGCGCCGGCCTGCGTAGAGTCCTTGTTTCCCCTTTGGTGCAAACGGGGCAAGCGCAGGCAAGAGTATCAAGCAAAGGCAACCGGTTCGGTGCAACAAGACCAAGACCAGCAGGACGGCAGACTAGAGGTCATCGTGGAGCCCAAGCCGGCGTCATCATCAGGGTCTTTGGCAGGCGAGGACCAACTTTAGTCAGGATAAGTGTACTAGATGTTCCCCTTCAAAATGGCCAATTGTTGGCGCCCTTCCCGCTCAATATTTGGGGAGAGGCCCAGGGCCTCCGCCTATAAATAGGACTAGCCACCCACAGGGCAGAGGGACGGATCAATCGGGAGATCGAGAGAGAGAGAGAGGCGACTGAACTCCCCCTAGAAGTTCATCGCACCAACCAAGAACAAACCCTCGCGAGGCTGTTCTTCCTTGTACTATTCATCATCAGCCCCTGAGGCAATCCACACACCACAAACTGGAGTAGGGTATTACACCACAATGGTGGCCTGAACCAGTATAAATCTCGTGTCCCTTGTGTTGTTCTTCGCATATTTTTAGATCCTTGCGAGGCGTCGAGACATGGGTAGGCAGGAGGTGTGATCTCCGCGTGCACCCCAGAGTTCGAACCTTGAGGGTCTGCCGGAACCCGAAACCCGACAGGGCGCCCTCAACAAGGTAGGTAAATAGCATAAGCAAAATGGATACATGCCGCAGGGACGGACCCACGCGACCTGGGAATGATGCAGCCCTGCGGGCGCTCCCAGCTGAAAATGGAACTTTGAAAGATGTCACCTGATACCATTGCAGAGTGAGTGTTGGAGTAGCTGACGACGCGCGGTGAAGAAGCCAATCCTCATGAGCCTTCGGAGCCCTGAGCCTCGGGAGGCTCTAGGGGTCCGGGTGGCTCCTCAAGGTCCATTTCCATCTCCTCCAGGAACGTGCGGTGCCTGGCCACCTGAGCTTCCAGGATGCTCCTCATCAGGCGCTGGTGGGTAGAAGCCGCGTTTGGCAGGCCAAAGGGCATGCGAACGTAGCTGTGAGGTGGACCCTCACAACGCCCCACGCGTGAAGGCCAGAGGCGCTCCTAAGACGCGGCTCGGTTGAGACCTGGTACGTCGATGCAGACGCGCAGCTCACTATCCTCACCGGGATGTGGGGCTACGGCGGGTAGGCGGCGGCTGTCGCGCATGACTCTTGACTCCTGTAGCTCCTGAATGTTCCTCGTGATGAACTCCTGAGGGTTTGGTCCTCCTTGCCTGAAGCCTTCCCGAGGGAAACATGCGTTGAAGCACGCCTCCAAGTGGTGCCCGAGCGCTTCCCTCGTGACCTTGGCAAGGTCAGTGGCTCTCCAAGACAGAGCCACCGAGCCCTGCCCGAGGAGGGCGCCGGGCGCGCCTTCCAATTAGGCGCGGATCCTGACGCAACACCTCCGGAGGTTCCTGCCTCGTTAGTCTTCAGGCCAGGTGAAGCCTTCTTCTTCTTAGGGACCGCCTCTGGAAGCCTTCCGCTCCTGTGATCTGGGTCTTTGATTGCCGCGGCTTGGAAGGCACGCTCAAGGGAACACACTGCATCCCTTTCCTCACATGGCACTGTGATGATTCCACCGCTTCCTGGCATCTTGAGGACATTGTAGCTGTGGTGAGTCACTGCCATGAACTTGGCCAAGGCTGGGTACCCGAGGATGGCGTTGTATGGCAGGTGAATGTGGGCGACGTCGAAGTCGATGAGCTCGGTACGATAGTTGTTGCGCTGCCCAAAGGTGACAGGAAGGCGGACTTGCCCTATCGGGACGGTGGAACCATCAGTGACTCCTGAGAAAGGCTTGGTTGGTAGAAGCTGATCATATGGCACTTGGAGATTGTTGAATGTCTCGACGGATAGGACATTTAGTCCAGCTCCGCTATCAAGGAGGGTCCTGGTGACTTCCATATTGCTGATGACTGGGGAACAAAGCATCGGGAGGACTCCGGCGTCGCTGCGCACTTGAGCTGATCCGCTGAGCTGAACATGATAGCGCACGCTGACCACCTAAGAGGGCACGTGGCCTCAAGCTTGGGAAGAACTGCATTCACCTCGCGAGCAAACTGCTTGAAGATGCGCTGAGAGGCTGGGGCCTGAGCACCGCCCAGGATGCAAGCGATTGCGCACGGCTGAAAGTGCAACTATCCCTAGGTGGTTTTGGTAATTGATAACAACATATAGCTCATTAAGCTAATGCTATTCCAAGACAATTATTTTAGGAAGCTCAAGGAATGGCATGGCATGGATGATGAAAGTGGATCCCTCAAAATATCAAGGACAAAGGATTGGCTCAAGCTCAAAAGCTCAAGACTCTACATTTTATATTTCAGTGATCCAAGATCACATTGAGTCTATAGGAAAAGCCAATACTATCAAGGAGGGATGAGGTGTTGCTTAATGAGCCTCTTGCTTCATGTGCCTAGTGATATGCTCCAAAACCCTCAACTACTTCCTCACATCCACATATGACCTAAACATAAAGCCAAAATCGGTCACACCAATTCTTTCTATCTGGCGCCACCGAGTTCAAATGTCATAGCCAGAGCCACAAACCCTAGGCAAATCGGTCTCACCAATAGGGATCTCGGTCTCACCGAGATGGGATTGTAATCTCTCTGTTTCCCTTCGTAACGTTTTGGTCTAACCGAAGTGAGCGATCGGTCCCACCGAGATTGCAATGTAAACTCTCTGTTTCCCTTTTGTAACATTTCGGTCTCACCGAAAAGAGCAAATCGGTCCCACCGAGTTTACCTGACCAACTCTCTGGTTAGCTAATTACCAAAATCGGTCTCACCGAGTTTGTGTAATCGGTCTCACCGAGATTACGTTATGCCCTAACCCTAACCATATCGGTCCTACCAAGTTGCATTTCGGTCCCACCGAAAGTCCTAATGGTCACTAGGTTTACTAAATCGGTCTGACCGAGTTTGTTGATTCGGTCCTACCGAGATTGGTAAATTGTGTGTAACGGTTAGATTTTGTGTGGAGGCTATATATACCCCTCCACCTCCTCTTCATTCATGGAGAGAGCCATGAGAACAAACCTACACTTCCAAGGAGTTTGTAAGGGCAAGGAGATCGCCTACTTCATGAAGATCTACCGCTAGTGAGGCAAGTCCTTTGTGGGCGAAGGCCATGGTGGGATAGACAAGGTTGCTTCTTCGTGGACCCTTCTTGGGTGGAGCCCTCCGTGGACTCACGCAACCGTTACCCTTCATGGGTTGAAGTCTCCATCAACGTGGATGTACGATAGCACCACCTATCGGAACCACGCGAAAAACATCCGTGTCTCCAACTGCATTTGAATGCTCCAAACCCTTCCCGTTACTTTATTGCAAGTTGCATGCTTTAATTTCTGCTGCCTATATACTCTTTGCTTGCTTGATTTGTGTGATGATTGCTTGACTTGTCCAAAGATTGTTAAAATCTGCCAAACTCTAAAATTGGGAAAAGGTTAAGTTTTTAATTGGTCAAGTAGTCTAATCACCCCCCGTCTAGACATACTTCCAGGTCCTACAAGTGGTATCAGAGCCTTGGTCTCCATTTGCTTTGATTTCTATAGCTTTTGGTGGTCATAGCCTTGGTTTCACAACCTAGGAGAGTATGGCGTCTAGCGAGGGAAATTATCACCGTAGAGGTCCTTACTTTGATGGAACTAATTTTGCTAGTTGGAAGCATAAGATGAAAATGCATATTCTTGGACATAACCCCGCCGTTTGGGATATTATTTGTATTGGCTTGCAAGGTGAATTCTTTGATGGGAGAGAGCTGAACCGTGAAGCTAATGCGGAAGAATTGAAGATGCTGCAATACAACGCTCAAGCTTGTGATATCATCTTCAATGGATTGTGCCCCGAAGAATTCAACAAAATCAGCCGTCTTGAGAATGCAAAGGAAATTTGGGACACTTTGATTGATATGCACGAAGGTACCGACTCCGTCAAGGAATCCAAGTTGGATGTGCTCCAAAGTCAGCTTGACAAGTTCAAAATGAAGGATGGTGAAGGTGTCGCTGAAATGTACTCTAGGCTTGCTCTTATCACAAATGAGACTGCCGGCTTAGGGAGTGAAGAGATGACCGATAGATTCATGATCAAGAAGATCCTAAGAGCATTGGATGGAAAATATGATACCATGTGCACATTGATTCAAATGATGCCCAATTACAAGAATCTCAAGCCAACGGAAGTCATTGGTAGAATTGTTGCTCATGAGATGTCACTCAAGGATAAAGATGTAACGCCCCGGATTCGATGCGCCAGGTGTCCGCCAGTTATTCGCCATCGTTGCCATGTCATTTGCTTGCGTGTTTCATTTTATCATGTCATCATGTGCATCTCATTTTGCATACGTGTTCGTCTCATGCATCCGAGCATTTTCCCCGTTGTCCATTTTGCAATCCGGCACTCCTATGTCATCCGGCGTCCCCTTCTTGCCTCTCTTCGTGAGCGGGTGTTAAAATTTCTCGGAATGGCGCGAGAATTTCCAAGCGGCCATGGTACACCACCGGTAGACCGCCTGTCATGTTTCATGCCATTTGGAGGTCGTTTGATACTCCAACGGTTAACCGCGTAGTCCAAGAGCCCCCTCTCTCTTTGCAGCCCAACACCCCTTCAAACTGGCCCAAAACCCATCCAAACCCCCTCCATGCTCTCGGTCGTTTGATCACAATCACGTGGCCGAAAACCGTGCCTCATTTGGAGTCTCCTAGCTCCCTATACCTATATATTAGCCCTTCCCCGTCCAAATCACAGTCCAAACCCTAAAAACCTCACTCTGCGCCACCGGACATGTCCGCCGACGGCCGGACACGTCCAGCCACCACCTCGCTCCGGCCAATCGCCTCTTGCCACGTCACCTCCGCCGCCGCCCGCAGCCAACGGCATCGTGCCATGTGTCCCCGCCACCGCAGCCTTCCCCCGCGCCGCCGCGGCCCGCCGGGCCCGAGGCCGGCCCGCCCATGCCGTGACCGGGCCCCGAGCCGGCCTGCGCCTCTGGCCCCAAT
>NC_041385.1:279080799-279083391 GCF_002162155.2 Triticum dicoccoides
CGACGCCACGCCTCCTCCCGTGCAGCCCCGTCGGCGCCGCGCCTCCTCCCGTGCAGCCCCGCCGTCGCCGGTGCCTCCCGCGGCCTCCGCCTCTGAAGCCTCTCGCCGCCGGCGAGATCCCGGCCGGGGAAGGTCCCCGCCGACCAAACCCCGCGCCTCCTCGGTGTCCAGGCCAGATCCCGCCGCCGCCCGGGTCCTTCTCGCGGATCCTCGCCGGACCCGCCACGATCCACTCCAACCCGTTGACTTTTTCGCGAGGTTGAATTCTGCTAAGTCCCTACTTTTTTGCATATTTTTAGCTCCTGTTCATCGCATCATAACTCTGCATCCGTAGCTCCGTTTTGTGCGTGTGATATGTCAAAATGTTCGCCATGAGATTCTCTACATTACGTTACATTGTGCCATGTTCATTTGAGTTCATCTTGATGCCCTAATAATCATTGCAAGTGTGGTATATGATGTTAATCTGCTGAAACTGTTATAACTTGATGATTTGTTATTTTTGTTGCATTTTGTGTGTGCATCTTATGAGCATGAGCTCTACATGTGTTTTGTACTACATCATGCCATCTTTAAAGAGGTTCCATCCATGTATTTTTGTGTGTCTAGTAGTGAGTGCATCAAGCTTGTGAAGTATGGTACTTGCTGTTGCTGTTTTGCTAGGCTGAATCTGTTATTTCGTTATGCTATGTAAACCTGCTGCTACAAGTCATTCCGTGCATAATATGGAGATGTTCACTAAGGATTTTTTGTTCTACATGTCATTCTCTATCCATCCATGCCCCTGGTTAAATTTATGGCTAGCTGTAGATTGCTCATAACTTGCTCCAAAGTTGCTAAATAATGTTGTTGTCAGCCTGTTAACATTAAGTTCAGTTTTGTCATGTGTTTTGCTAGTGATCCATGCACCCTATTAACTTGTTCTTGTCATTCTTAGTTTCATAAACATGTCATCTTACTGTTGGTTACCTTCCCAAGCCATGTAATTCTCTGTTGTGAGTGGTACAAGCTCACCAACATCCCTACTTATTGTTGTTACTGCCATGTTTGAATCTGTCATATCTTTTGCCATGTTTACATGGGTGCCATCATATCTTCTGATCCTTTTTGGCTCATGGTCAGTAAGGAATTTTCTTCTATGCAATTAGTAGGTTCATGCCATGCCTTTGTTTGTCATGATAAGTTCCTGTAACATGTTGTTTGATAGCACTAAACATTGCAACATGATGTTATTTCCGCAAAGTCTGAAACTGTTATTATTTGCAATCTTGCCATGTGTTTTTGAGCATGTTCTAGTGATTTCTGGAGATAGCTCAGTGTTCATGTTTTGTTATGCTTTACCTGTACATCATGACCATGCCTTTTGTTTTTATGTTGAGGTCCTGTAGCAGGTTGTTTTGATGCTTGCATTATGCCTAGTTGCTGTTTTGGACAGATTGTTGCTATAACTTGTATAGTGTGTGTGTGTGTTGAACCGTTGCTCCGTTTTGAGTGCCCTCTATAGGAAACTTGCTTGATTTTGCTTGTAGTTTCATATTATCATGTTGCATCCTTGTTTTGGGGTGTTTGCTTGATGTTTGTATGCATTTTGCATCAATGCCATGTTTAACTTGTTTTGCTCATATCTTCTAGGCCCTAGCTCCGAACTAAATGAACTTTATATGTAACTTGACTAGAATCTCGTGTAGATCCTCTGGGTGCTCTTTAACTTGCTGTTTAACAACATGAACATAAGGTTTATTCAGATCTGGACCAATTTTGAAATTTGTATATGAGGACTACTGGAATTGTTATATGTTGTTCCCGGCCTCATTTAAACTTGCTTTGATGTGTTTCTCTTGTATGCATCATCTCTTGCCATGAGTAGCTTCATGTAGCTTTGTCATGCATCATGCTTGTTGTGCAGCATGTCTTGTCTATGTGTGGTGTGTTTACCTTGTTGTGTGCTTCTCTCGATAGTTCCCGTTTCGTTGCGATCGTGATGATTCGTTCGTCTACGCTTGGTTCGTCTTCGTGGCTTCATCTTCTTCATGGACTCGTTCTTCTTCCTAGCAAGATTTCAGGCAAGATGATCGTCACCTTGGATCTCATTACTATCATTACTATGCTAGTTGCTTCGTTCTATCGCTATGCTGCGCTATCTATCATTTGCTCTTCAAGCCTCCCAAATTGCCATGTCAGCCTCTAACCTTTTTCACCCTTCCTAGCAAACCATTGTTTGGCTATGTTACCACTTTGCTCAGCCCCTCTTATAGCGTTGTTAGTTGCAGGTGAAGTTGAGGATTGCTCCATGGTGGACAGGATTATGTTGGGATATCACAATGTCGTTTATTTTAATTAATGCATCTATATACTTGGTAAAGGGTGGAAGACTCGGCCTTATGCCTGGTGTTTTGTTCCACTCTTGCCGCCCAAGTTTCCGTCATACCGGTGTTATGTTCCCGGATTTTGCGTTCCTTACGCGGTTGGGTGATTTATGGGACCCCCTTGACAGTTCGCTTTGAATAAAACTCCTCCAGCAAGGCCCAACCTTGGTTTTACCATTTGCCTCACCTAGCCCTTTTTCCCTTGGGTTTCCAGAGCCCGAGGGTC
>NC_041385.1:279083752-279085327 GCF_002162155.2 Triticum dicoccoides
AGTGTTGGTCCAAAATGAGCAGCCTGCGGGGCCACCTCGAGGAAACTCGAAGTCTGGTTTTACTCGTAGCTTGACTTATTCGGTGTGCCCTGAGAACGAGGTACATGCGACTCCTATCGGGATTTGTCGGCACATCGGGCGGCTTTGCTGGGCTTGTTTTACCATTGTCGAAATGTCTTGTAAACCGGGATTCCAAGTCTGATCGGGTCTTCCTGGGATAAGGTATATCTTTCGTTGATCGCGAGAGCTTATCATGGGCTAAGTTGGGACACCCCTGCAGGGTATAAACTTTCGAAAGCCGTGCTCGCGGTTATGTGGCAGATGGGAATTTGTTAACATCCGGTTGTAGATAACTTGACACTAGATCCGATTTAAAACGCATCAACCGCGTGTGTAGCTGTGATGGTCTCTTTTCGGCGGAGTCCGGGAAGTGAACACGGTTTTGGGTTATGTTTGACGTAAGTAGGAGTTCAGGATCACTTCTTGATCATTGCTAGCTTCACGACTGTTCCTTTTGCTTCTCTTCTCGCTCTTATTTGCGTATGTTAGCCACCTTATCATGCTTAGTCGCTGCTGCAACCTCACCACTTTCTCCCTTCCTTTCCCTTTAAGCTTTGCTAGTCTTGATACCCATGGTAATGGGATTGTTGAGTCCTCGTGGCTCACAGATTACTACAACAATAGTTGCAGGTACAGGTTTTGCGATGATCGTGACGCGAGAGCGATGTTTACTTGTTTTGGAGTTCTTCTTCTGCTTCTTCTTCGATCAAGGGACAGGTTCCAGGTCGGCAGCCTGGGCTAGCAGGGTGGATGTCGTTTGAGTTTCTGTTTGTGTTCATCCATAGTCGGATGTTGCTCTTACGTATTGTATTGTTGTATTCGTGTGGCATTGTATGCCTTATGTATGTATCCCCATCTATTATGTAATGTTGATGTAATGATATCCACCTTGCAAAAGCGTTTCAACATGCGGGTCTATCCTTGGTGGGACCTTCGAGTTCCTTTTGGATAGGGTCGCATATTGGGCGTGACAAGTTGGTTATCAGAGCCTCGACCGACCCTAGGAGCTCCCTTGATTGATCGTGTAGTTTGGCCGTTGTTGAGTCTAGAAGAAAACTGTTTTCGGAGTCTAGTTATATCAGAGAGTAGGAATTATTTTTACTCCTCAGCCCCTTCGTCGCTCTGGTGAGGAATCTTGACGTAGGTGTTTTGAATTACTCCTCTTCCCTTTCAAACTTTCTTTAGGATCACGTAGTTGGTTTTTCCGTTCGTTGGTTCTCAATTCTTTTCATCCGGTGCATTTCTCGTCAAGTTGACTCGAGCCTCTTCATCTTTGCCAAGTTCAATCCTTAGATCGCTCTCAATGAAGTTGTTTTCCAATCCTCAGTTGTTTTTATTTTCCCACCCGCCCACCCCTTTTCCTTCTCAGAGCCGGAGCCCGTAATCGAGTATTCTTCCTACTCGTGTGAAGTGTTTGTTTTTATTTCCTCAATGATTTCAACCGGTGTTTTCTCTTCAAGTTATTCATCGGTTTTTCCCCTTCCAAGTTGCCTTTGTTTTCCCGCCCTCCCACCC
>NC_041385.1:279085501-279088199 GCF_002162155.2 Triticum dicoccoides
TCTTCTTCCCAGAGTCTGACTCTCTCTCGACCATCAATTTCATTCGTGTGGAGCCTCTTCAGTCTTTCGTCAATTGTTTCAACCGGTGTATTCTTGTTTTGTGTGGCATTCTCCATCTCTTTTCCGGTGGCATCAATTCATGTTTTTCGGGTTGATCACGTTCTTTCCCTCAGATCAAGTGTTCTCCTTGCTCGTTTGCCTCTCGCCATTCAATCATTCCGCAAATCAGAAGACATCTCAGGAGATTCATCTGTGTTCGAATTAATTCGAGGTTGTCACCTCATTCAAATATTTCAATTGTTTCGGTGCATCATCTATCTGTTCAACAATCCTTTCCAATGGTGTTTTTCTTTTAGTGGGCCCTAACCCACAGGTCTTTTCCCAGGATCTTACCTGACTCTTCTAATTTTCCGGAGCTATTCTTAAATTCTTTTCAAAGTATGACGTAAGTGTGAATTTCATCAGTCAGATGCCATCTCCAAGATCGCTTTCAAATTCTTTTCATTGTTGGCTCAACCTCTCTGCTTTTCATTCTCCCGGAGTATCTCAGTAATTTAGGTGGTGTTTCCCGTCGTCATTTGAAGATCGAAGAAGAGTTTTCCTCTTAATCTTGTCTGTCCTCTCGAAGATTCGTGGTTCTAGCTTCATATCATCCTCTCGAATTATTTCAGTTTGTCAGATATTCTTTTCTTACCCATTCGGAGTATGTCAGAAGTTGTTTTCCCATTTCTTTTCATCAGAGGCCATCATTCCAGTTACCGTTCTCTATTTATCCCGACGCTTCGTTCAAATGTTCTTTAATCAGCTCGAGTTCTTCTCGTTCTCTTGCATCTAAATCCCCTCAAGCATATTTGTTCTTCTAATTCTTCCCAGTGATTCATTCTCTTTCATCAGTCATTTCCAAATTCTTACGGTGGTTCGTTCAAGATTCTTTTTCTTTCATTATCATATTAATCCATTCGTTCTTTCCAATCCTACCGGTGGTTCATGAAGACTTTCTAAAGTTCTGCGGCATATTTCCCCTTAATCATTGTCAATAAGAATATGTAATATGCAAGATCCATTGCTTGTCATCAATTAAATTTGATGAAGGATAAGCATACAATAAATCTTATTCTTATCTCATCCAAGTGAGTAATCCCTTCCTTCGGAGTTTGTTCGCGAGGAATAAATTGTAGTTCCAAGTGTTTTCATCTTTTCTTTTCCGGAGTTCAAGTTTCCTCGGCCATTTCATCGGAACCTCTATCTAAATCATCGCAAGGCTCATCTTATTCTTTCATACTTCATTCTATCTCATCATCCTTTTTGTACCGGAGTTCTTCATGGTGGTTCTTCATGATTTAATTCATTCTTCAAGTGTTCATCAAGATTCTTGTTGGTGGAGTTCAAGTATCTGTTCTTCTTGCGTCTCGAAGCGCAATTAATTCTCCGTATTCTTTTGAAGTGGATTTTTGCATTTCTTCGTTCTTCTAAGCTATCCAATCATTTCCGTTTGTGGCCGGTTATCACCTTATGATCTTGAGATGTTACCTATAAGACCACAACAAGCTTATTCTTTCCGTTGTTGAATTTCTCAACAACTCCATTCAATCCTTCCTTCCAAGTTCATTTCATTCCATTCTTTTAATTCTTCCGGAGGCATTGCATTGTTCAACTCGTCAAGTGTCATCCCATCTTGTGAAGTTCGTGTTCTATTCCTCCATGTTTCAGCCGGAGTGCTGCCTAAATCCTTTCAATCTTATTCGTTTCTTATCTCGTTCTAACCGGAGTGGTTTCATAGTCTATCTGATTCCGTGAGCTTTCGATTCTCGCCATTCTCGTCGTTCTTCTCTTCTTCTCAAGTGCTCTCCATTCTTTGCTTTTTCTCTTGAGTTCTTGTTTCACCTCATCCCTTTTCGCTTCCGTCTCGGTCCTAAGATCTCGGGACGAGATCTCTTGTTAGTGGAGGAGTGTTGTAACGCCCCGGATTCGATGCACCAGGTGTCTGCCAGTTATTCGCCGTAGTTGCCATGTCATTTGCTTGCATGTTGCATGTTATCATGAAATCATGTGCATCTCATTTTGCATACGTGTTCGTCTCATGCATCCAAGCATTTTCCCCGTTGTCCGTTTTGCAATCCGGCACTCCTATGTCATCCGGTGTCCCCTTCTTGCCTCTCTTCGTGAGCGGGTGTTAAACTTTCTCGAAATGGCCCGAGGTTTGCCAAGCGGCCTTGGTACACCACAGGTAGACCGCCTGTCAAGTTTCGTGTCATTTGGAGGTCGTTTGATATTCCAACGGTTAACCGCGTAGCCCGAAAGCCCCCTCTCTCTTTGTAGCCCAACACCCCTTCAAACTGGCCCAAAACCCATTCAAACCCCCTCCATGCTCTCGGTCGTTCAATCATGATCGCGTGGCCGAAAACCGTTCCTCATTTGGAGTCTCCTAGCTCCCTCTACCTATATATTAGCCCTCCCCCGTCCAAATCGCAGTCCAAACCCTAAAAACCTCACTCCGCGCCGCCGGACATGTCCGCCGACGGCCGGACACGTCCAGCCGCCACCTCGCTCCGGCCAATCGCCTCCTGCCACGTCACCTCCGCCGTCGCCCGCAGCCAAAGGCCTCGCACCACGTGTCCCCGCCGCCGCAACCTTCCCCCGCACCGCCGCCGCCCGCCGAGCCCGAGGCCGGCCCGCCCGTGCTGCGACCGGGCCCCGA